>NC_040040.1:45562813-45668117 GCF_003713205.1 Coffea eugenioides
CGAAAATTTGTTATAGGAAAGCTCTAAATCTTTTGTCCTTTTAAGATATCCAAGCATCTACCTATAGCTTTCCAATGTTCTATACCAGGATTCTTAGTGTATCTAGCGAGTCTACAAACTGCATATAAAATATCTGGCCTAGTACAATGCATAACATACATTAGGCCACCAATTGCACTAGCGTACTCTAATTGAGCAATCGATTTTCCAGAATTTTCAAACAACTTAAAGTTAGGATCATAAGGAGTGCTTACTTCTTTTACCTTCAAATGTTGATACTTGTTCAAAACTTTCTCAACATAATGAGATTGACGTAAAGAATAGCCCCCACTATGTTTTTTAACTTTAATTCCTAAGATAGTATCTACTTCTCCAAGATCTTTCATATTGAATATAAAAGACAAATACTTCTTAGTTTCTTCAACGCCTTTGTAATTAGTACCAACAATTAGCATGTCATCCACATATAGACAGATTATCACACCATACTCTCTAGTAAACTTGGAATAAATGCACTTATCAGCATTATTATATTTAAAACCATTAGAGAGTATAGTAGTTTCAAACTTTTGATGCCATTGTTTAGGTGCTTGTTTTAAACCATACAAAGATCTTATCAGTTTACAAATTTTCTTTTCATTTCCTGGTAGAACAAAACCTTCTGATTGATCCATATACACCTCTTCATTTAAGTCGCCATTTAAAAAAGCCATTTTTACATCCATCTGATGTACACACAAATCAAATATTGAAGCCAATGCTAATAGTACTCTTATAGGTGTAATTCTAGCCACTGGTGCATAAGTATCAAAATAATCGATTCCCTCTTTTTGTCTAAATCCTTTTGCTACTAATCTTGCCTTAAAAGTTTGTATAGATCCATTAGTAGCGTATTTCTTTCGAAATACCCACTTACAGCCAATCGGCTTAGAACCCAGAGGCAAATCAACTAGGATCCAAGTATGATTACTCAATAATGAATCCATTTCATCATTAATTGCCTCTCTCCAAAACGATGCATCTCTTGATTTCATAGCTTTACTAAAAGTTTTAGGGTCATCTTCTACATTTAACAAGACAGGAATCTTGTCAAGTAGAATTTGTCTGTCGCTTTCAACTAAGAAGACAATAGCTTGTGAATCTATACAATCAGAGGATAAATGTTTTTCCTTCCGTTGCCTTTGACTCCTCCTCAATTCACTTGGAATGTCCCCTGCATTCCTTTTATTATTATTAGAGAGTCTAGCATTGGAAATGGGTGGTGGCTTTTGGCTTGAATCTGTACTCATTGTCGAATTATAAAGAAATTTATCTTCTAAAAATTCGACATCTCTAGATTCCACAATGACGTTAGAATCTAAATCTAGCAACCGATATGCTTTTGAATTTTCAGCATAGCCTACAAACACACTTTTAAGTGCTCGAGGTCCCAATTTAGGTGTTTTATGATCAGGGACTCTATAAAAAGCTATACAACCCTAAACTCGAAAATACTTCAAGTTTGGTTTTCTGTGAGAACCCGTAATTTGCATTTTCTAGGTTTTCGCATTTTTCATGGCTTGTTTTCTGCACTTTCTGTATCCGGAAAATTTTCTAGATAAATTTTATGAGCAATTATAGTTTTTAGATAATTTTTCTAGTATTGGAGAGTTTTTAGAAAATTAAGAATATATATTGGACGTGGGACCCACTAGTGCGAAAAGTTCGGAAAAATTCGGCCAATAAGGTTAAGTTTCGGATACTGTATAAAATTTATCGGGTGTTAAGAGATAAGTAGAGAGTGAGATTGATTGATGTGAGAGGAAAAGAAAGATAAGATTGCATTAATGTAGGTGACAAGTGTCACCCTCTTAGTGGTTTGACTTAAGAGTTACTATTCACTATTTTGACTTTTGACCAAAAATTGGTTAAATATCTCAAAAATGCACAAAAAATTACCATTTCTTACCTCTTGTTGGCCGAACCTCTTGTGCAAGGAAGGAAGAAGAAACTCTTCAAGTTCTAGCTACTACTTGGTGCAAATCACCCAAAAACATTGCTTACATCCATTTCTACTCCATAAAAATCTTTCTAGTTGGTGATAGAGGTTGTTTGGTGAAGTTTTCTTGAAGAGCTAGGGTGGTCTACAACTCCTCTTCTCTTATTTCTTAGGTAAGTGATGATTAAACATTCTACTACACTTATTGATGCTTATATGGTGCTTAATGGGACCTAAAGTGATGGATTATGTGACTTGTTTCTTGATTTGAAGTGTTTTGGTGAAGTTTTCAATTTTATGATGAATTTTCTGGTTTCATATGATCTTGATGGTGTGGTTGTTTTTGATGGTTGGTAATAAGGGGCTTTAGCTCTAGTAGGTGCATATGATAGGAAATTGCAATCAATTTTGAATTTGGAAGAATTTCTGGAAAATTAGGGTTCTTGGTTGAACATTCTGTCCGAAATTTTAGGTCATAGATAGAGGCCGAATTGGACTTTGCTCAAAACATGAAAGTTGTAGGTATTGATGAGTTTGGAGTGCCTGCAAAATTTCAGGTCATTTGGAGTAGTGTAGAGTGAGATATGTCGTTTTTACTATTGCTGATCTGGGTTGATCAGAATGCGAAAACTGCACTTGTAATTGGCCATTTTGATTGGAATTGGTTTGGATTTTGTTGTTGGTGTCTTCTGATGAAATGTAGCTGGATGTCTTAGCTAACTTATGCCTTTGGAATTTCGGCATTGGGACTTGTATAGACTGAGTTGTGTTCATTACAGTTTTGTGTGTTTTGCAAACCTGTTTTGGTAATTCTGGTTTAGTATTTGGCACATTTGACCTAGTTGTGCTAGGATTTGGACTGAGAGGCCTTCTACATTGTTGTAGCCCTGTCTTTTAGCTTCGAGATGGTGGGTCTTACGCCCTCATCCGATAAGCGTAGCGCATTTTGTGCCATTACCGCATACGGAGGCCGAACCTGTTTTTGTTGATTGATCAAATGAGTTATATTTTCTGATTTTCTGGTTTGCTATTATGCTTATATATGTATATGAAACCCTATTGGGGTTGTGATTGGCATGGCTTTATGATTCGTTATCGAGTCTCATTGTACTTGTTTGCATGTTTTAAGGCTTACTCTGATTCCGGTCATTTCCTAGCTAACTTTTGTACTTGTATTGCTTTGAGCCTAGTGAACGGCTTTTGGGAAATGAGATGACTTTTGTGTGAGGTTTTGGGACTGATTTGAGGAAATCATGAAGCCTTAATGGCTGGAAAAGTAAGAAATTTAGGGGAAATGCTGTCCGATTTTCTAGGCCGTTTGGTTCTTTAAGTTAGATTTGCCTTTTGATGGAAATGAAGGGCTTTTGGGTTGTTTGCGCCTAGGTTTTCATATTATCTTTTGTTTCCAAGAAAATCATGTTTTTGCACCCTTGCATTAGTATTTTTGGGCAAGGCGTACGACGTGTAGTCGAGCCTCACTTGTGCATTCCGTTTACTCGATTTTGGATATGAAACCTTCAATTGGTTTATTTTGATTATTTTAGGGTTTCTTGGCGATTAAGGCCAATCTGAAGTAAAAACTTTTGAAGTTGAGCCGGTGAGTGTACCACTCCCCTCCATTGCTGTTTACTTGATTTCTGCTCTGCAATCTGTTTATTTGTTCGAGACGAGGGTGTACTTTATCACACTCGTTCTCTAGCCTGTTCATATGCCAATTTACCATGCAAAATTTGAATCTGTTATCTGTGTCTGCATCTGTTCGGATTTCTATGACCTATGAGCTCAATCCTGTGGCTAAGTTATTCGAGTCGGGCCGGCAAGGGCCTGGACGATTAGATAACGAACCACGGTAGTCTGTTCGGGGATTTTGGGTATTGAGACCCTTGATTCCGGGTATACTCGAGTATTACCATTTTGTTCGTTTGAGGTGAGCGGGCCCGGTAAAGGGGTGTTTGGTGGACGGAATTCGGTGATAAGAGGGGTCTACGGACGCATTGGTTCTATATACGTTGACGGAGAGTCAACCGGTTTGGATCAAGTATTGCGCTGGAAATTTGGCTCCTGAGAGCCACCCGTATCCTTCTGATTTGAATCATTGGTTCCTTTGCTTTACATCTGACATGTGTATCTGATTTGTTAAATGTGAAATGCCATGATTTTAATGCTATCTGTTTGGTACCTCATTGAGCGCAAGCTCACCCCTTTCCGTTCCTTTTGTTTTCCTTACAGGAAAATAAACCCTTTTGGTCTGGATTTGACAAATGGCTGCCAAATTGAGCTAGTTGAACATATCTTTTGTATAGCTCATGTATTAAAACCCTAAGTGTACTTTTGGGGCGTTTTCTCTTTTGATTTGGCAAACCGTGTGTATATATTAACTTTTGAAAACTTTTGTATGTCATTTTGATTTGTAAACGCTAAAGTTCAGATGTGAATGTTTGTTGGCTATTTCGGTTGGGTTCTGACGGGTCGGTCACTATTCATGGCTGACTTCGGATTTCATTTTTTTAAATTTTGGGTTATTTTACCATTTTGACTCGTTTACGCTCGTTCGTAAGTTCCGGATCGCTATAGATAGTTCTAGTCTGCATCGTGAGTCCTGGCGAGAGTTGGGCAGGCAGTCCGCTCACCCCTTTGGTTCGCCTTAGGGGAAAGTGGGGCTGTTACATTTTCTACCTTTCCATAATTCATATGGTGATACCTTGAATTTAAGCCAAGTTACTCGATTATGTATATGACAAGCAGCCAGTAAAGCCTCTCTCCACAAATTTTTAGGCAGTCCAGAACTTATAATCATGGCATTTACCATATTTTCTAAAGTCCTATTTTTTCTTTCTACCAAACCATTTTGTTGCGGAGTATAAGGTGCACTAGTTTGGTGTATAATCCTATTTTCTTCACAAAATTGAGAAAAATCAGTAGGAAAATATTCCCCACCTCTATCACTTCTCAAAATTTTAATTTTCTTTCCTTGTTGATTTTCCACAAGATTTTTGTAACACTTAAATATATGAAATGACTCATCTTTCATTTTCATCAAGTAAACATACACATATCTTGAATAATCATTAATGAATGTGATGAAATACCTATTTCCTCCTCTTGTTAGAAACCCATTTAATTCACAAACGTCAGAATGAACAAGATCTAACAACTCATTGTTTCTTTCTGCTTTAGGAAAAGGTAATCTGGTCATTTTTTGCTTGTATGCATGTTTCACATCTTTTTTCCACATTATCTTTGAACGAAATCAGCCTATGTTTAGGCATAAATTGCAAAGTTTTATGATTAACATGTGCTAATCTACCATGCCAGAAAGAATATGAAGCATCAACAACATACACAGAAACATTATCTTTATTGAAACATAGCTTAAACATTCCATCACAAGAGTATCCCTTGCCTACAAATACACCATTCATAGAGAAGATAACCTAATTAGACTCTAATACAACCTGTAGCCTCTTTTTGTTTAAGGCATCAGCCGACACAAGATTTTTCCTAATTTCTGGAACATGAAGTACATTGACCAATATAAGTTTCTTTCCAGAAGTAAACTGCAAGTCTACACTTCCTTTGCCAAGAACCTTTGCTGTATTATGGTTTCCCATCAATACTTCATGACCATTAGGAACTTTTTCATAAGTTTTGAACTGGGACTTATCATTACAGACGTGCACGGTGGCACCAAAATCTTACCACCAGTCACACGACTTGGTTGCGGTAGCCACATGCAACTCAGAAATCATGCCAATGTTCCAATGTGAAACCATTGCAACAATCTCAGCAATTTCTTGTTCAACCAGATTTGAATTTTTGGCATTGTCTTTCTTTTGCTTTTTGTTGCTATCTGCATTGCATTCACGTTTGTAATGTCCCTTCTTGCCGCACTTATAGCAGAATCTATTCTTCTTTTTGTCTTTAGATGTACTTGCTTCTGGAGACTTTCTTTTGGAACTAGAAAAATTCTGTGAATTCTTCTCACTTAAAGTATTCACTTTGACATCAGATTCTTTTTGCTTCTTTTGAAGATTTCTAGTATCTTCTTCAATACGCAAATGTTTCAAAATCTGATCTATAGTGAATGGTTCAGTAGTATGGAGCAACTTTTTCTTATAGCCATTCCAACTAGTTGGAAGTTTGGCTATTATTGCTCTAACTTACAAAGATTCAGATATCTCCACTTTCAAATCATGTAACTTAGACACAATCACTTGGAGATCATGAATCTGATCCATAAGAGAAGAATTCTCAGTGATACGAAAATCAAAATATTGCATAATCAGAAATTTGTCCGCACCTTGTTTCATCGTATTATACTTGTACTCCAGCGCATTCCAGATTTCCTTTGGCGACTTGACTGCAGTAGACAGATCATACAAGTAGTCAGAGAGAGTATTCATGATGTGTCCTTTGCACAACAACTCGTCCTCTGCATGTTTTTTGCATTGTGCGCCTTGACTTCATCAGAATCATCATCTTTAGGCGCTGGAATTTCAGGAAGTGAAGGATCCAAAATATAAGCAATCTTCAAAGCCGTCAGGAAAAACATCATCTTATCCTTCCAATAGGAGAAGCTAGTGCCGTCGAATCTGTCCAACTTCATGAAGTCCTGATTCATCACTTTGAACGCAGATTCAGAACTTGACTCCATTGTTGACAATAACCACTTAAGATTGTTATAAAATGGTAGTAAATAAGAAATCTGAACTAGACAAATACAGAGACTTTGAGGCATGAAAGCACTTTCCTTAAGGTGTTATTTGCCTCTATCAGACAAATTACCTTTAGGATACAACAAAGTCTAAGAACTATCAATGAAAAGTAAAAGTGATTTAATTCTGTCGAAATCCTACTATTTAAAAGAATTGAAGCACCTATCCAAGGCACTATCAGAGGATGCAATCATTATTGAATAGGTGTATAGGTAGTTAACCAATTAACAGATATGTCTGCTAAAATGTAACCGCCAACCGCCAATAACTACCTCTGATTGACACCCTATCAGAAAGCCCCAAGGTGCCCCAAGTGTCATTGTCAAGATTTTATATATCTTGAAATAGCTTTCCCACCAAACTTTCCCTCCAAACTAATATTTTTGGAACAAATTTGTAAAGGAAACAAGACAATGATTCATATATAGACAATGTGCACTCTATCCTCTTTCAATATGGGACAATGAATTTCAACATACTCATTACAAACTATTACCAACATAGACAACCTTAAGATCTTTTTCCTTCTTCATTCATATTCGATTTTTTTTTATCCTTTTCTTTTGGAACTACAATTTTTTTGTGCCAAATTGCCTTGATCTTTATATGAAAATTGGTTTTGAAGTTTATGAATCATATTCTGGTGATCAGGGAGATTACATTTTCCTCACTTTTGAATTAAGGAATTCTCTTAAGTCGACTACGAATCTGCTACTCCATCTCAAGTGTTGAGCAGATGGATTTCCATGGGTTAAGGGTTTGTCGGCTTGAGGTGGTAGTGTAGTAGGCGGCAAAGAACAGTGGTGGTGGTAATTAGTCATATCCGTTTTGAGCGTATGAACAAAGTTGCAAAATTGCAACCAAACAAACGGAGGCTTAGTCTTGGTGAAAATTATGAAAATGCAAATCTTTTCCTATAAAATAATTGCAGGTGAAAATATTTTACATCCAAACAAACAGAGGCTTAGTCTTAATTCTTGGTTTTGGCTTCTTGCTTAATTCTTTTTTAGGGATGATATAACATATTAAAGTATAATCACACCATACAAATTCACATAACATTCTTCTCATGAGTTCAATAATTCACCTAAAGTGATTCAAAATTCAAATAAGTGAGCATTAGTTTGTTATTATCAAAACTAGAAAGACAACAATGGTAGTAAGATTTTCAATCTCCCATTTTTTTATGATAACAAACTAATGATAATATATAAAACTCAAATTTCAAATATTTCAATAAGCATAGCACATAGCTATGCTTAAATTTGTCATATCACATCATTGATTTGTCAGTAAAAATAAGAGAAATTGAAGACCTTATGGTTTATATAAACTCTTGTTTTGATGATTATTAAATAAAGATATGGAGCACTAATGGTTTCAATCAAGTAATTCATTAGATGAAATAAACTCAAGCATAAAGTTTATAAAAATCATTCCAAAATATATTTGGCCGTCTCAAGATCATAACAAAACAACTCGGATAAAAAAGGTATGAAATTATCAAGAATTATTGGTTATATCAATCATGAAGGAAAAAAGTCGCATTCAAATATTCTACCAAAGAATAATGTGGAAAAAAAAGTGAAGAAAGCCCCGAAATAGCAAGCAAATGAAGCCAAGAGATAGCAGCATGAAAAAAAGGAAAATGAACTAGAAAAAGGGGCCGTTGGATGTTTAATTGCAATACTCTGACATCCTACCAAAGAATAATTTCACAAGTTTTATACTTGAATTTACTTCACTTAATGAATCACTTGATCGAAACTATTAATACTCCACATCATTATTGGTTAATCATAAAAATAAACGTTCATATAGACATAAGGTCTTCAACTACCAAGACTTCTTGATTAGTGCGGCTGTTTGGAAGGTCTTCATACCTTCTTGTGTCATATCAAGAATAAGATTATGATAAATATGAATATGAAGGTACTTATTACAATAGGAAAGATAGATTCAAGACCAGTGGTCATGTGTTTTTCATTTTCTTTTAGCTGAGTACACTGAGGTGATGATTAAAATTGAAAGACATCATTCATTGTGTATTAGATTTCTATATTCAGTACCATATTCTAAATTTGAGTCATGTGGGAGATTGTTGAACATTGTGCCTCAAACTAAAGAGTTGTTTATCCAAAGATACATTAATCTATTCATTTTTTTAGAGGTGACATTCATTTCCTTCAAGATTCATGTACCTCTTGGAATTTAGTAGTTCATTTATTGAACTTCTAAATTCATGCGCTTATGATAATAGTAGTACATTATCTGTATCCTTGTATTCCTTATAAATAGAAGACTTGAAAGTTCAGTTGACTAGTTAAATTCCATTTCATTCTTTCTTCCTACTTTATTGTATTGAGTAATCTATTACAAGGTCCAAACCATGACTTGCGCGTGCACGGGACCGAGTCTAGCCATTGTATGCTAGAGAGTGACTAACTATTGAATCATATTACACCATGCACATGTTCCTTTGAGCGTGAAATGACTTTTAATGGCAGTAGGGTATCCTATGCCTCGACTTTGTTTCTAGTTGTCAGTTATATCATTTCTAGAGTTCTTATCTCAAAAGTCAAAGTACTCATATTTTAACACGGAATGCCTAAAATGCTATGAATCAAAACTGAATGCTCTATGTATCTGATTTTTGTTGGCTTCCACTTAATTAAAATATTAAATCTGGTCATTGCTTATGGTCTACTAAGCACTTCTCAAGATACAACTTTAATTCAGATTTAATATTACTCATCCTAGATTGAGATTGGCATGCATCAAGGTACTACGTTTGATTGGCTAACAACAAAAAAAGGATATTTGTGGAGCTATGTAAATGCAGGAAAGGACTCTACGTTTGAGGTACTTAGGAATTACTTTTATCAGTACCAGATTTAGGATTAGTGATTGTCAAGTCGTGATTGATTCTGTAAAGACAAAGGTCCAAGGATGGAGTTCAAAGAGCTTATCATCTGAAGGCAGATTACAACTTATTAAATCTGTTTTAATGAGCCTTCAAAATTATTGGAATAGCATATTTATACTGCGAAAGAAAGTTATTAAGGTGTTGGAACAAATAATATCAAGATTCCTATGGAGTGGTTCTGATAAGTCTTCAGGTATCAAAGTAAAATGGAACGAAATTTGCAAACCTCTAAATGAAGGTGGACTGGGTTTAAATCATTCGAAAATCTAGAATAGAACCTTGATGCTTAGGCATATTTGGGACATCTTTAGTAGGAAAGACGGTTTATGGATTGCTTGGATACATTTGGTAAAATTGAAGTAGAAATCTTTTTGATAGATCCAAATACCTGTTGATAGTTCATGGTTATGGAGGAAATTATTGCAACTAAGAGAGATGGTTTGAAAGCAAATTCATGCGGTAGTGGGAAATGGACAAAACATTTACTTATGGTATGATAATTGGCACCCTCATAGCCCATTAATTAGACATTATGGAAGAGAGATTGTAACTCAGTTTGGTAGTTCTATCAATGCAAAATTAGAATCAATAATGCAGGATGGAGAATGGAACTGGCCTATAGGAAAAAGAAAGAACCAAAAAGTGGAAGATTTAGGCCATGTTTGATAAGCCAGTTCAGCATTTAAACTTAATAGATTCAGATCTTAACATATTCAGACCGTTTGATAACAAAAATTGAACATTTAAATTAATTAAGTGGCATTAAATTTTCTAAGCAAAACTTGCTCTCAAAATTAAGTGATAAGCTATTCACTTATCACTGAGTATCATATGCACTCAAATGTATTAGAATTAATGGATTCAGACTTCAAATTTTAGATTTCAGTTTTCAAATTTCAGTTTTATCAAACGCATCCTTAGTCTCAGCAGTCCCTATAGAATGCAGGCCACTACCTTAGGAGCTGGACTCATTTAGATGGGCAGGAGAGGTAGCAGGAATATATACAACTAGATCAGCAGTACAATTGTTGAGAAGCAGCAATCAAACTGTAGCATGTTTAAACTGGTATGGTTTAAGGGTTATGCACCTCGTTATGCAATCATAATGTGGTTGATATATAAAAATAGGTTGGCTAAAAGAGATAGATTAATGAGATGGGGGATTATTTCAGAATGGTTGGCTAAAAGAGATAGATTAATGAGATGGGTGATAAGCTATTGAATCATCTTATTTTGCTTGCAATGTGTAAAGTAATGGTGAAAATCTTTTTCTCGATTCCCCATTCCTTGAAAAAACTAATCAGTATCTTAATTGAATTTGAACCATTGTGCGAATAGGCACACAATATACTACAAGTATTTTCTTATATCTATACTTATGATAGAAGCCGACAAGTCAAATGTAAAACGAAACTAATGTCATTTTCTAGTCTTGGCAATGTATTTTTTTCAAAGGTTCTTTGGAACCTCAACCTCCCCTACAGATTTTATTAAAAGAGATAAGTATTTCTTGTGTGAGTGTTGTGATATGTATTCTTTTTTTTTTTTTTGAAGAGAATGATTTAATTGGGCATTATGAATTGATAAGAAACGATCTAGGCGATACCCTTCATAAGGATGTTGAGGAATGCAAAACTTTTTACTTGTTTTTGCCCTCTAAGCATGATTTGAGGGCGCACCATAAAACGTGTAAAAAGTTGCATTTCAATGGAGGTTTTCCTTGGTTTTATGGCTTGGGCATGTTCCATATTATACATCTGATTCAAGTATATTAAGTGGAGTTCAAGGATGTTTTTGCTTTTGGTTCTTGGTATGTATATCATGTCACTTATGAGGGACATTTTAGGGTTATTGTGTTTCTGGAGGGGAACAAAATTAGAGGAATTTATAAATTTATTATGAAAAAAAAATTATTCTACAAAAGGGGTTCTTTGCTGACCCAATTCTACGATAAGGGTGTTCACATTCGAGGAATACGAGCTCCGAAGAGATCGCATTCAAAAAAATGCATGGTGTGGTCACAATTGTTCAAAAAAAAAAAGTAAAAAATGAGATGGGCAACTCGCATTTTATAAATGTGAGTTACTAAAAGCAAAACACATGCTCCCTGTCTTTCCTTCTCAGACGCAATGAGCAACTCCTTCAAAACCCTACACCTCCACCGGTAAAAATTGGAAACAAGCAGATGAACCAAAAATTGTCCCCTGATTCGCTACTAAAATCCTTGCAAAAGCTAAACCCATTGAATTACAGTCGAATTAGAGGGATTTTAGACTGATTTGGCTGTGCCCAAGAGGTTCGAGTTGAAGTTCACATTTGCGCTAGAAATCTCGCCAGAAATCTGCAAAACGACCTCCAAAAATCTAGCACAGGCATTGTTGCTACGAGATACAGATTTATCTGGGTAGGCAATCCCACCCATTTGCCGTTGTCCATTTTTTTTTTATGGAATTTGCATTTTAGTTCTTATATTCACTAGTGCAATTTCTTGAGTTAAATGGTGAAGAAGCTATTCGAAATATTTACTTTTGTTTTTTGTGGGACACATTGTCAATGTAATGGATCATTTGATGTGTGAAATTGGCCGAGTGAAATTTGGGGCATTGAGAAAAAAGTGGCCCCTATCTTGTTTGTGCAATCTAGATCGTAGAACTAGTCCATGAGATTGGTATTGGCAACCATGACAGTTCACTTTCTCTTTGTCTAACTGTTATAACAGATCTGAGCCTCATTTTTTCTCCTAATTTCTTATCCACTTGAATCAACTCATCACGCAGCATTAGGATACGTCGCCATCTTCTGCTTTTTGTGGGTGCATTTGTGAAAATTCTTGGAGTTGTGATAAGAAAATATTGAATTGTATAATGTACTATCATTTACTCAATTTTTTTTTTTTGCTAACAACCCAGATCACTACTATAGTTATTATTTTGGTGTCCCATGTTTACTTCAATACTCAAAGCCCCATTCTAAACTAGCGATTTGGTTATTTTTCTTGCTTCTCGTAATTTGTTGAAAGAAATGTTACTCGCTTTTGTACTATGTCTTTATGAATAAATTTGTAGGCATCAATTGTATTGGATAATTTGGTTTTCGCCATTTTGCTTAGTCTTATTTAGTGCTCTACCTATTCTTTTGGCGTGGATTCCATGATATCAGAAAAAAATGGCAAAAGCAATTCACTTTCTTCCATCCTTTTTGTTTCTTGAGTGAAATTTTTTCCAAGATAATTATTTTTTTTCAAGATAATTGTTTGAAGGGACATTTGGGTTTCTTGAGTTTTACTTGCAAAAAGCTCTTAAACTTTATGACAATAGTTAAAAATTGATGTCAAAACAATTCACCGGGTTCTTAATTAACCCACCTTTATAGAACTTGTATATTCCTTATCAATGTTCTGATTTTCCCTACATGAAATTCTTATTTATGAGTTTATGAAGTTTTATATCATGGATTATGTTGCACACGTCCAGTGGATGAATGCTGTAAATTTGCGTTTTGTATTAGAGCGGTAAAAAAGTCGAAGGCGATTGAAACACTAAGCTATTCAAGCTTGGAAACTGAACATTCAAATTTATTGAAACCCATTGGGTTCTTAGGAATTTTGGTTTTTTCAAATTACAATTATTAGTTTTACGGTTGAAAATGTCAGATTCTTGCTTGAGTTAGCAATCCACACACTTACATTCTAATTCACACAATATACAAATCCCAATATGAGTTATCAATGCATTAAAAGTTGTAGATTTAAGATGAAAAATTGTGGATTTAGCCAATACAACATCTAATACTTCTAGTTTGCTATCTTAGCTACAAAGGTTGGATCCATAATGCCATTACCTGGCAAACCAAACCAATAACTTGATTTGAACATGAGACATCTTAAGTGCTCATTTACGATCAAAATTTCACTTAAAGGAGAAAAAAAAAAGGAATGGTAATGGTTGCTGATTTTTGGTAATAATTAACAATATACTACAATTATTGTTTTTCTTATACAACTTAGGATGGGAAAATTGGAATATGCATGTCACATTATTGGTATCCAAGTTAATTTTCTTATTGGCTCAAAATAAATGGCCGAATTAATATAATTCCATTTACTAATACACACCTGTTTTTCTAGTGTAAGTGGGAGGATTCGAACCCTAGATCTCTCACTTATACTTCTTTCTTCCGAACCATTTAATTCATCTCTCCTCCTATACTAATACAAACCTTATGTATCGGGATTGTAACAACAAATTGTTATTGTTATTTTTATGGGATAATTTCAGAAACCTCCCCTAAGCTAAGGAAAGGAGCTGCGCATCTGCCGCCTATTTGTTGTTGCCGAAAGTCCATCAACTGCTATCAACCACGTCGTGACTTGGAGGTTCATCACTGCAATTAGCAAGTGGTAATTTTCTGAGCCCTTGCTGCTGCCCGACACTATTTAAATTGAGAGATAGATTTTCATGGAATATTGTCCTGGAGAGTTTATGGTGTATATATATGTGTCTTTTCTTGGTTTTTTTCATTTTCTTCTGTATCTTTTTTTATCAACAAACTTGGTAGGTTTAGAAGCCATTTCACATCATTTAGCAGACAGGGTTGCCTCATTTTTTTATGTAAATAATGGTGCGGGTAGATTTTTCAAATTGAACAACCAAACATTCCTCTGAAGAAAATCTATAGTTGATCTTTAAAAGCCATAAAAAAGCAGTAAACAATGTCTTGATGCTTTAAGAACGTGCAAGCACTATTACTTTTAGAAGTAGACTATTTCAATATTTGAATAAAAAGAAGGATAACAAATGTTTCACAAAGTAGCTTTCATAATCCATACATGTTTGGATTAGTTGGCAAAGAGTTTTAGCCCATTTATAGGGAAAATTTTATTAAAATTTTTCAAAATCCTTTGGATTGGTTGGCTGCAAATTATTGTAGTTTCACATTCTGCTATATGCATGATATAATTAATATAGCTTTTTCTTCGACTAGCTAAGAAATGGTAATTATTCATAGTGCATTGATACCTAAAAAATTTTGGACTTGTTCATAAAGTGTTTTAGCTGATTTTTAAGGGAGACGTTGCCGAAATTATTTAAAGAGAGTCATAACCCAACAATTGTTTGGACTTTTATACTATTAATTCTAATTTATTTTTCCCAAAATAGGGATTCATTTCGCACAAATGTCTGTAGAAAGATCTTTACGAGTGTCTCTTTATTTGTAAGGTAAAATATATTACAAGGGTGGGTCAATTGTTACTTGCCTTATACCTCCAACTGTACGTTCACATTGCGGCATAGTATTGGATATGAGAAGTTGGTTGACAGAATTTATCAATATATGGGAGTCGATAAGGAGATGTTCAAGTTGAATTTATTTCTCTGTCAACCGTGTGACCGTACCTCTTATAATATTTCCGCAGTGGTGGATGATGAAACTTTGGAGATAATGTACAATGTATGAAATAAAATAGTTTCATACATAGCAGAATTGTATATTGAAAAGGAGAAAATTTTTCAAAATACTCGAGTTAGTAGCATATTTATTCTACTAACTAACAATGTTGATCCAATGATGTTGCTTATCCATGCATGCATGGATCCAACAAGATTGCTATCCCATTCTAGTATCGTAATGCCAAAGACAGCATGGGCATCACAATATACACATGAAGATTTTTCTAGGGACTCATCAGAACCAAGGATCACATTAGGGTCCAGAAGTGATGTTGAATATGTTTACGGTCTTGACTCGATTCTAAGTTTTAGATATTCGGGATCGCCATATCATTTGTCTTCTTATGACTTAGAGTCCACCTTAAGTTTAAGTCGTCCTAGAACAATTGAAGATAATGTGTATGCTAGTGGATATGACAAGCTTGCTGCTTCAAAGAGAGATGATGATCCGGAGTATGATGCAGAAGATGTAGAAGAATCTGAATCGATAGATATGTTCTATAGTAACTCAGATGATGAGCATGAAGCTTGTGACTTCCACTAGGACTTCGAAACCCAACAGCCCTTTAATGGCAATATAAATGCTAATACTGAGCGAGGGGATAGTAAGTCAAACAATGCTTATGGTAGCCTCTCATATGTTCCAAGGGGATTTGCATTCTTCTCTAAGTTGGAAGCATAGATGATGATGACCTTATTGATGAAGGTGATTTGGAGCTCATTATGACATTCAGTGAGAAGAATAATAATTTACGCTTACATATGAGATTTAAAAGCAAGCAACAATTCAGCAGGGCTATTAGAATGTGATCTATCAATCATAATAGGGAGTTCAAAATTGTTGAGAATAAGAGTAACACATAGGTTGCCAAATGCAATTTTGCATTTGACAGGAGCACTACCACTGCAAACACCCCATCATATCCGGCATACGACTGCTGTGTCAGGGTAGTGAAAAGAAAGACTCATGGATTGTGGCAGAATGGATCAATGACTACAATTGTCTAAATGATTTGATGAGTAATACCAATACAAGCCTTATTTTCTTTAGTGACTGCTAGACACATAGTCTGTAGCATTGAAGATGATCCTAGATTTAAAGTCAAGAACATAACAAATCATGCTAAGAAAAGTTTGAAGATGGATATTTCTCACAAAAAAATCTGGTGGACCAGACGTAAAGCTATTGAACTTGTATTTGAGTCTTGGGAGGCTAATTTTGCTGAACTACCAAAGTATCTTGATGCACTTGTGCTGTCCAATTCTCGAACTATGGTCAAGTGGTTGCATCATTCGAAAAGTACAGATCGAGTAAAGACATTTAAATTTGTATTTTGAACTTTTGAATCGGTTATTGATGTCTTTTACATATGTAGGCCGGGCTATATGTGTTGATAGCACTTATTTGCATGACGAATACAAAAGTAAACTATTTGTTGCAGTTACGCAAGATGTCAACAATAAGATAATTTTAATTACGTATGCCATTATCGATGAGGAGACTATTTCCAATTGGTCATGGTTCATGAAACAATTTAGATACTATGTGACCCGTGATCGTTATCCTATTTGTATTATTTTCGATTGCTATAATGGTATTATCCATGCCATGACACAGTTTCACTATTGGAAGGAATAGTTGGCATTTCATAGGTTTTATCTACGACATGTTAGGAGCAATTAATGACACACTTCAAAGATTTGCACTTTAAAAAGTTGTATTGGGTAATAGAAAAGCTAAATAATTACACAAGTGGTGAGGGTTCAAACGGGAACTAAAGAGCATGTTTCTAGATGCGTGGACTTATTTGTGTGACATTAAACCTGAAAAGTTGTGTCTAACATATGACGGTGGCCATTGCTGGAGTATTTTTATAACCAACATATCTAAAAGTTATAATAATATACTTAGAGGGGCACGCCATTTGTTAGTTCGGACTTGTATTGAATAACATTTCATCGAACGGTTGAGTTTTTTGAAACGATGAGAGAGAATGCTAGATATTGTTGTAATCCTTTTCCTCCAAAGATATGACAGAATTTTGATCAGAAAACGAAACTCCACAGGGTTGTGGAGTTTGATGGCTCATCAGAGGTATATAAAGTTGTGACAGATCGACGAATAAATGGCAAAAAGGATAATACACAAACAGTTAAATATTTTAATAAGATATACTCTTGTGGCAAGTGGTAGTAGTACATGCTTCCTTGTTCACATGTGATGGTAGTGAGCATGTATGTTTAAAGGGGACAATTCGAAGTTGCTTGTGGATTCCCAATTTACAAAAAGACGGTGATTTGTGCAATATTCAAAAAGATTTAATCCTTTACCGCATTTAGATACTTGGCTCCATCCTAAATGGGAGCTACAAACAGATAGAAGTAAATATATTGCACATCGGGTAGGATGGGTCCGAGTTGAAAGAAATTGAAATGAGATGGATAAGAGAGACCCAAAAGAACTAAGAAGATGTGTAAATTGTCATCAATCAAGTTATAGCATATGAGACTATCCGAATTATAGATCTTGAATGAAATAATTTAGAGATAGGGACCCATATAATCCTATTAGAATGCATATGTTAAGGAGCAACTATTTTTTGTTACTGTATAATTTATTGATAAATTTCAAGATACTATTTTTTTTTCCTTTGAAGGGGTCTTAGTTCTTAAATTATTGAGTTAGTATGGGTTCCCAAACTCCAATTTTGGGTATTCGTTTCCGCAGTCTTATATATTAGTCCATTCTATTCAATATTTTGTACTTGTAAGTAGATTTATGAGTGCCTGGAATGACGAATTTTGTATTATTGTAGTTATCCTTATAAATATTCTCATCATTATGGCCGACATTCCCATACATCGAGATATGCATCCAAGGCCATAAGTGCATGATGTAATCTCGGCAGGAACTATGCATTTGGCACATTCCATATTTCATGGGCATATTTTGAGTGATTAGCTCAATATCAGACGATGTGATAAAGGTTTTTGGAATCATACATCTATCTTTAAACGGGTTCGTTATTATATTTGATTGGCAGGGTTTGAAGGGGTATTTGAGTGCGGATATATGATGATTGATCATATTTTGATCACCAATTTGGTAGAGCGATGACGGTCCGAGACTCAAACCTTTCATCTACTTGTTGGAAAGACTACGGTGACTTTACAGGATGTAGAGGTCTTCTGGGGACTGCACATTAATGGACCTCCAGTTACAGGGATAGATACATCTTATAATGTCCAGGAGTGGGGAGTCTTAAGTGACGATCTTATCAATTTTTCTCCTGTACCGTTAGACTTTGATGGATAAAAGCTAAAATTGGGGTATTTATCCAGAACACTAGGAATAGAGTTGCCAGCCGATGTTTTCGATGTCGAATGTAGCCAGTGGGTATACATCTACCTCCTACTGATATGAGGTGGCCACTTATTATCCTATAAGTTTGGAAATAAAGTTCTGCTAATATATCTTCCCTTATTTCGGGAATTGGAAACTATTGGGCAATACAGTTGGGGTAGTGCGATTTTGGCCACCCTCTATCGATTCCTGTGTAATGTCACATCTCCTTCTAGATCGACTATTGCAAACCCCTTAGTTTTGCTACAGGTATATTATACTCAATAAAAGTGAGTTGTTTTAACTATTATATTATTACAATTGCATAATGATTTAAGTTTTGTTTACAGTTATAGGCGCGGGAACGTATACCCACTATGTGCCTTGATCTAGTACAGCTATTGGAGCACTATTCTGGTCCATTTGGAACTCGATGCGTGTATATCTTTTACAATTGGGATCATATTTTATAATTCAAACAACAATTATTAGTTCTAATTAATTGCTTTCTCATTTATTCTGTGTAGGTGAAGTGTTGAATTTAATCTACACATGGTTGCATCACATGTCGTATCAGTATTTCGAGATCAGTTGACAGGCCTACTTCCTTAAGAGGTATTGCAATTATGCCAAGATGTTGAACGTCTGACACTTTACCTTTTATAGTAAGCAAGATAATCAAATATGCAAAGTTGTTCTAATAATCTTATGGTATTTGATTCTTATAAAATTTGATTTGTTGGCAAAAAATTTTCCTCCAATTATAAGGGAGATTCTACCGAAATTTTTTCAAAAAAATTGCAAAAATTTTGAAATTTGCTAAAGATTTGTTATCTTTATTTCATTTGACATAGTTGAATGGCGCATATGGTAATTTGTCTATGGAGACCAATTTAAATTATGAATCAGTGCATATTCATTTATCTTTTTTTACACTTCATATGGCAGCTATATTCGGAAGATGTTCTCACTTCTTTGTTTGAGTATTGTACTGCAGGTCGTGATATTTGGAGGTCTGTCACATATTTCATATGTTGGAAAGTTGTTGAGCCTCATCTTCCTCATCGGGTTATGCAGCAGTTAGGTTTCATCAGCCCCTGCCTGACCTTAGATTTATAGAAAATCAAGAAACCCTACATGCTTTAGATCGTCGTGGTAAGGAAAATCAAAATTGGATAACCACGCATAGAGCATATATTGATGTTTGGACTAATCGACGTGTGCATGTACAAGATGGTACTGTAGTTGAAGATTCTACATATTCGTCAGATGAATATCGTCAATGGTATCAAAAGCAGAAGTGCTTTATATTTCAAACCCAAATAGGTATCCCGCTTTCTCGAAGGGCTTTCAGGGTGATAACGTTCGAGTACAATATCTTGTAAGTTCAAGTCTAACCACTGATCTTGACACGTATGTTCATTGAAATAATTTTTTAAGGGTTGATGTTATTAATCCTTATTTATTCCAATTTTTACTCTTCAAATGGATGTTATGTCTCGCATATATTACATGGTTCAGGATTCTCTGATACATAGTAATGAACAACACAAGAACTATTTTCATGCAATGATGGACTTTCATCCACAACATTGCAGCATGTAGGGGAGTCACGATGACTTGCATTTCGCTCTCTATAAGTATCACGGGCCATTTCACAACATGCAGACCCATGTCGTATTTAGTGAACTCTTAGGAATGTTCACGGAAGTTAGCATGACAGTGGACGACATCGTAGAATCCAATCACCAGAATCCGCCATCCAAATTAGATTCAATAGAGGGTCACAGCCTACTGAGTACCATATTGGCGCATCTGCTCCAGTCACACCTCAGACCCAAGTCATGCAACTGCACAGTACATCCATTGCCCATTCTAGGTCCTTAGTGACTTTTCTAAAGTTTACGTCGAATGGAGACTTATATCATGACACTTCTAAACAAATGCAGGAGGTACAGATGAAAATCAGAGCACCCAAAATCATGATGCTACACTGGAGTCACAGATTACTCAAATCAGTACAATAATGTCAGATCAACCACGTCGAACACAAAGAATACGCAAACCCAGAGAATGTGGTACTCATAAAAAACTTGGACAGCGTTGATGACACACTAATTATGTAGTTGTTGTACAAATAACCTAAATCTGAATTATATACTTTTTGGTGTCATTTTTCGTTTATATTCTTTACCTTCATAAATGTTACCAGAACAACTCAATCACGAATATCTTATTTCTCATTTTATATGGGTACTCTTTTATACAAAACCAAAAACCTTTATAAAATTACAAAAAAATGCTCTTTTTCCATGAACAAAATATTATGAAAAAGGGGTAAAATACACCAATCTCTCTTCTAGTTCATATCAAAAGCTAGGTATCTCCCCTCATCATTGCAAAAAAAACATAGACCTACTATTTATAATATATTTATATATAGTTATTGTTGAGTTTGGGTTTTATCCTACCAACCGTTGGTATTGAGTTTAGGTGCACCAAATCACCCAAAATATATTTTAAACAAAAAATAAAACCCCTTTTAGACCATTCCACGTCTTTGAAACAAGAGAAAAGAATTTGAAAGTCACAGTTGAAAAAGGAAAAACAAAGATTTGATGGACTCAAACCTAAGGCATCCTTTCAACCTAGCCAAGGTTAATAATGAGATTTAGTCAAAAAAATTTTTAGTCTAACTTATAAAATTTATCACATTAAGATGCTTCTATATGGATGCGAATATAGACTTGGAGGGTATCGGAAGGGTAATGTCTCTTTAAAATTTAATTGGTACCAATCACATTAATTGTGACGCCCAAGAGTGATTCTTTGAAGAGGTCACAAATATGCAAAAGATGAGATTTGGAAAAAAGAAAAATTATAATATATAAATATACATGATCTAAAAGAAAGGAATGCAACATAATGGGTTCAGGAGACTAAAATTCGCGACTTAAAGCGGGTTAAGGTTAAGAACCCATACTCGTTCATTTCCCGTATTTGAAGGGTAACTCTCCTTAACTAATCAAACACATGAACTATCCTACTTCTAATTTCCTAAAATGAGATGTGATTCAAAATGATATGGTCCAAACATATAGAGGGTAAAGAAATAATAGTAGAAAAAATATCATGCAAATGAAAATAACTTAAAATAGGAAAAATGCATGAAATACAATCAATGTCATACAAGGTATGAATCTAGCGCGAAAATAGCCTAAAGAGTCTAGCATTGGACTAATTCATTCCTATAAGTTCTCACTAATATTGGACTAGTGAAAAAATGGGCAAAAAGGTCACAACTAACGTTGGACTAGTGTGGTGTTGTCATGCATTGATTATAAATAAATAAAACATATAAAGTATAATTAAATCAAATAAACACATAAAGCATATAGAGTACATAACACATATGCATGATATCTAAATGCAAAACCCTAAAAAAAGTGAATAAACACATAAGCACACAAGCACACAAGCATGCAAGTAAATAAAAACTATCTATTACATTGGGATCCTAACTACAATCTAGAAGGAAAATTTTTGGAAATAATAAATCTATCTATTACATTTATAAAACTAATTATATTTTTTGGTAAAAATAAAATCTATCTATTACATGATCTATAACTAAATACATTTTTAGGGCACCTATCTATTACAATGACATTTAAATGCCTCTCAAATAAGTATAATAAATTCAATAAAACAAACGAAAACTTAAAATGAATAAAATGAGTAAATAAAAGAAAAAGCATTTTAAACATAGAATCACACTAAAAAAACACATAAGAGCACATAAAAGAATTTAAAATAATAATAGAAGGTACCTCCCTTAAAGTTGTGGTTAAATGAGATGGAATTTGCCCTATTTGTACTCCAAAATCAACAAAATATTCAAGACACCAATTTAATTAACAATTAAAGAGAAAAATGTAAACATATAGCAAATTCACTTTTACTATAATAAGGAAATATAAACAAATATAAAATTCCTAAAATTTACAAATTAAATGCACTTAAATGAAGTATGATTAACAATTAAAGGAAATAAATCAATTATACTTAAAAAATCAAAGCTATCAATAGGGATGGCAATGGGGGCGGGTGCCCGCCCCGCGGGGGGCTCACGGGGCGGGGGGCGGGGGTATACTTCCCCGCCCCATCCCCCGCCCCGCCACCCGCAAAAAAAAAAAAAAAAAAAAAAAAATAATATATATATATATATATATAATGACTATATATTATATGTAAGTTAATTAGTTATAAACTTATGATAATGATATTATTAGTTAGATGTATTATATAATGTATATTAGTTTATGTAATATAATTGATATTATCAATTATATGAATAATTATACATGTCTACTAATAGAATTTATTAATTAGTTATACTAAATTTACTAATACATTTATACTAAATTTCTAATTACACTTAATAGAATAACACTTTTTTCTCAAAAAAAAGCACAAACACAATGATGAATTAGTGATTGCATTTGTACTAAAAGTGAAAATTTGACTATTTTAGTTATATTTATTTCATCATATTGGATTGTATTCAAATAACTTCTGTTTGATTGTTTTTATGAGTTTCAATTGTAAAATTACAATGAATAATAATTTGGTGATGTGTTGATATTTTAGTACTTGATTATTTATTAAAATTTAATTATAATAAAATTATTAATAAAATTTTATTAACCCCGCGGGTGCCCCCGCGGGGGAAGCGGGGCAAGGCGGGGCGGGGCGGGGGGAGCGGGAGGCGGGGGACGGGGCGGGGGACGGGGGGAACTAATAGGCAACGGGGCGGGGGACGGGGGAGGGGTCCCCCGCCCCAACCCCGCCCCGTTGCCATCCCTAGCTATCAAGGACCCAATTGAAAAAAGATTCAAAAGTTTTTGGGATCAAATTATAATTTTTACAAAGATTAGGGGTTAAAATTGAAAAAAGTTCAGGCACAAAATGTAATTAAATTAGAAATCTAATTGAAAGAAGTCCAAAGTTTTAGGGTCACAGTGGCATAACTCGAAAGATTTGGGATCAGGTTGCAAATGTCGTTTCTGGTAGGCTTTTGGGTCCTTTTCTTTCTTTTATTTGGTTTTGGCTGGACCAAATACCTTCAGTCCAAGACAAATAGCCAGACCAGTTCATTAGTTTTAGTAAACTAAGTCAACAAAAAAACATTAGGTCTC
Organism: Coffea eugenioides; assembly: GCF_003713205.1. Classification (NCBI taxonomy): domain Eukaryota; kingdom Viridiplantae; phylum Streptophyta; class Magnoliopsida; order Gentianales; family Rubiaceae; genus Coffea; species Coffea eugenioides. Next base: position 45,586,424 of record NC_040040.1, read on the forward strand.
AACATCAAAGCCCACATGGAAAATCCAAGTGAAAATAAAGTCTTGGCCTGGTTTATCAGTCCAAAAACAGGTTTCATTAACTATTTCTGGCCCAGATCAGATCAAACCAAGTAAAACAAACAAGAGAAATTTGGAGGGAAAAAAGAAAGAAAAAGGATGAAGAACCTCCCGCGGTTTACTGGATGAAATCCAGCTGGAATCCTATTTTTTAACCTTTTAAGCCCGGATTTTTATATAAACATGAAGCCCATGTCATGGTGAACTTAAATAAACATCAAACAAAACCCAAAAACTACATAATCATAGAAAAATATGGACCTAAATTATTGATCATGAACTTTCATAAACCCCCTCAAATCTTTTGCATAAACGTCGCAATAAACAAGAAAACTTCGTAACAGTACCTGAGGATGAATTTTGAACGAGATTGAAGCCAAATAATGCCACCGGAAGCAGCTTTGATGAAGTTTTCCAAGAAATTGCAGCCACACCAGTGAAGCGAGAAAGCAAGTTTGGGGCTGATTTTGGGAATCTTCTAGACGTATTTTGCAAAGAATTTCTGTATGAAACTTACTCTCCCTACTTCCTAGTTTGTGTAGAAATCGATGAATTCTCAAATGAAGCTATATTGAAGGAGAAAATCCCCTTGCAAGGAGGCTGGAAGGTCAGCCTTATCCCAGAAAATGCAGCAGGAAATTTTCTCTCCTTTTTTTTTTTTTCTTGTTTCTCTTTCTTTCTTTCTTTTCTCTCTTTCTGCCGTTTTTCCCTTCTCTCCCCTTCTAAAGCTGCGTTCTCTTCCCTTTTTAAATCAAAATGAACCCCTTCCCCCAAAACCGGTAGATCAATGGCGGATGCGGGAACCAGATTTCATGGCAAATTTTGATCCCTTGGATCAATTTTCCAGGTGTTTTTAGATATGATTAGGAAGGATTAGCTATCTTGTGCTTGTTTAGACGTGAAATGCAAGGAAACCAGGAGCCAAAACCAATTAGAATTGCTCGAAAAAAAAGGAAATGGCACCAACTATCTTTGTACTGTGATTTCGGGCTAGATGAAGAAGAAGTCTTTTTTTTTTTTTTTTTTTTTTACAAAATCTGATTTTTCCTTCCCATTTTCTTTATTTTGCTTTCTGATTTTTTTGCAAATTTTTCCTTCCCATTTTCTTTATTTTGCTTTTTGATTTTGCTGCATAAACAATCAAATAAAAATCAAATGAGATGAAATGATTTTTCTTAGAAGAAGTAAAAAATAGAGAGATAAATAAATAAATAATAATAATGATTTATAAAAAATTTTGGTATTTACAATTTGCCCCTCTTTATCTGAGTTTCAGGGAAACTCAAGACAAAGATATATACCAACTTATTTACCTGCCTGCTTCAACTGCAACTAAAACAAAACAAACAAATTGAGTTTTTAAACAAAATTGAAATTGGTGAAACTAGCGCATGTCTTTAAACTCATCGGTAGGATTAGAAAAGTTACAAAATTATTCTGACACCAAATTTGATTGGTGGGATACAACCGAACCTTGAACAACTAGCAAAACCTAACGAATTGGTGGGACAAAACTCAAACCCAACAAATAAACAATTGGTGGGATAAAACTCAATCCCAACAAAATAACGGTTGGTGGGATAAAATCCAAGCCCAACAGTTATCCTTTACCTTTCTTATTCATATTTTTCCTATTAAACAAAGAAAAAAAAATTTAAATACTCTCCTATGAGAAAGTAAAAAATAAAAGAAGAGAATTTTATTCATGAAAAGTTAAGACCTAACATATTAACAATTTCATTTTATTTTATATTGACCTATGAAAATAAAGAAGTATACATGTGTAGTTATTTCTTTACAAAAATGTATTATAATAAAATTATGTGTTTCCAACAATATAATTATCAACTCTTTTAATATAGAAGAGGTATACATGTGTAGTTATTTCTATACAAAGGATTATTTTGAATATAATTTTTTTGGGAGCTCACATTTGCTAACTTTAAGCTCATGCTAGTTTTAAAAATATAAAGGATTTATTTCTCTACTAATGAAAGATTTTTAAATAAGATTTCTCTTGCAGCTCGCTTTTGCTAAATGTCAATTTGAAAACAAAAATGATTGTGAGTTCCTAAATAAAAAAAGAAATTTTTGAATAAAATTTTCTAGGAAATGCGAGCTCCAAAATAAAAATTATTTTACTCGTACTTTATATGATCTTGCATTTAATAAACAGCTATTTTTTTAAAATAAGATTTTACTAGAGATCACATTTAGCAAATGCGAGCTCTGCAAGACAAAAATTTTTAAATTTAATTTTCTAGGAGCTCACATTTACTAAATGCAAGCTCTAAAATAAAAAAAGACTTTTAAATAAAATTTTTGTGAGCAATGTGAGCTCAATAATAAAACCAATTTTTTAAGAGCTCGCATTCATGAATTTTTTAAACCCCATGGAATGCAAGCTTAACTAACTTCACATTTCCTAAATACGAAGAACCCTGGTTGGAATCCTACACAAAAATTGCCCCTTTTACAGAATTTTTTTTAAATCCATCACAAACTTCGAAATTTCTCAACAAAATTATCAAGCTTGATTTGCAGTTGAAAGATGCTGTGATGCCCAATTTTACTCAAATTTTCTTGAATGGTGGGGAGGAGTTATATATTATTGGATTTGGTGAAAGTTGCTCCTAAGACAAAGTGGGGTGGTTGTAAGAGAGCCAAAATTGAAGATGAACCTGCCTAAAGATCATAGCCCGAATTTTTGGAGAATTGTTTTGACCCTTCCTAAACATTAGGAGTTGTTATTGTAGCGAAAATAATGATTTGACTTTTTGGGTAGTTGTTTTGGCTCTTGATTAGGGCTTTTAATATTGGAATGTTTTGGAATGTACTTGAAACATTTACTGATTGTATTTTGACTCTTGATCAAGGACTTTTAAAATTGGAATGTTTTGAAATTTAAAGAGAAAAATGTTAAATAAAACTAACCTAAAACAAACTCAAGTTGGGGGAGGGGCGGGTTGGGTGGTAAATTGAAAGGGATTCTACGTAGGATTGAGTTGAATGGCATATAAATTTGATACTTTACTCAAAAAACAATCAACATATACTATTGTAGCAAATATGAATTTCAAATAATTATGCTAAATCACACACTGAGAATTAATTAGTACTTCATCAAATGATAGCCTTAAAGAAAATCTCAGTAAGTGAAGAGATAATGAAACTTAAGTACAATTTTATTGGAGATACAAAGAAAGAACTCGATTCATAAGATTTTAATCATTTATTATCCTGTTCATAAAGTTATGGAAGATGTACATCCTATTTATCTATTACTATGATAAAGTTTTAATCTTTTAGAGGTTCTTGTTGTGATAGTAAACATAAAATTTTCTTTTCTTGAGTAATCTAACTACCAAACATAATTGTAAAATATGTCCTGTACCAATTTAAATACGTTTAAAATTTATACTAAAGTATATATCTCAAAATAATTTACAAGACACATCATTTGGCTAAAATTTTTAGATTTAATACTTATGTCTAGTTTGTTACAAAATATTCAACATTGAATTCAATTCAATAATTCCTACATTGCATTTTCTCTTATTAATAACATACAAGTACCAAAGTCACAAAACATTCTCGTACAAGCTCACTCACATTGAATACTCATATGAATAGACTAATATTAATATCTTTCATTTTTTTTCTTCCTGAATGTTTACCTACAATGTATTCATGTAAGTTTTAAAAAATCACAATTTCTTCTAATTAACAGGTCCATTTGTATCTAAATATGGATGGGCATAATTCAACACCACTGGAGAATATTAGGGCCCTACCTAGTTTGTTCCTACCTAGTAAGTCCTATAGCCGAGACCCACGATTCAAGGTGTTTGCAATTTAACTCTCATTCAAAATGAAATATTAGAAAATTTAAAAAATGATGCAACACAGGAAAATGTATAATTTTGTTCCTTGGAAAATATGATATGAAACATATAAAGTAACAATTGAAAAACACTAATGTTTGTATTACTTATAATTTTCTTGAATCCTTGCCACCTTCTTGAATGATGCCATCATCAGGTTTAGTTGCTATACCTTCTCCGTCCATAATATAAGTATCACAAACTTGGAACTTTAGAATTTAACATGAGCAGATAATATTTATAAAACTATCAAAGGAGGAAGATAAAACTAAATGGTGTTGATAGGAGGAACTTATAAGAATGTACATTAAATGCATCCCTATTGGAATCCAACTATCATATAACATCATAAAATGAAAAGTAAAAGAATAATGTTCCAATATGCAGACAAAAATAATTCTTGAAAATTTTAGAATTCTTACAATAAAAAATATTCAAGATCTTAAGAGCATACTGGTAAGAAACACCAAAAATTAAAAAAATATGTATATGAATTCGAAAAAATTAAGAACTCGAGTACTGTAATACTGAAACAAAAAGAAATAAATTTGAAACTAATAGAGGGAAATGATTGAAATTTACATAAGATTAAGGGCCATATTGGTATACTCGAGAGTGAAGAATGATTCTAGGATTCTACAAACATTTAAGAGTTGAATTAGATTTAAAAAAAAAAAGAATGTGTTATTTGCAATCGCATTTATATATAAGCAAAGGAGTTTATATTAGGAGAAAAACTATGGCCAGAATGATCTTATCTCAAAGAAATATTTACAACGAAGGGAATGACAATTTTTAGGAAGAAATTAGTAGGATGAATACAGCATCAACAATATAGACATGTTCATTTCCTTTAGAAGATTTTAATGAGAAGCGAATTTTTCAAAGTAACTGATATTATAATCACCCTTCTTTAAGAAACACATGCAAGGAAGAAAATGAGAATTTTCAGTAATAAACCTACATCATGGTTGCACTTTGAATTTGGGCTAACGTTGTTTTACTTTGAATTGAACATAAAAATTTAGGTCTAGTAGATTTGTGTATTGATCGAATACAAAGTATCACGACAAACTAAATTATAGAGATAATTTCAGAAACCTCCCTTGAGGTTTTTATAATTTCACTTAGCTTTCCTAAGGTTTCAAAAATTATAATTGTGCCAAATAACTTTAAAATTGTTTAGAAGAATAAATTAAATTTTATAAGAAAAGGGCATTTTAGTTTATTTATTAACATTTTGACCCTATTTAAGTTTTGGTTACCACAGTGCCAAATTAAGAGAGGTAAGTGTAATTTTTAAAATTTTAAGGGAACTAAGTGAAATATTCAGAAACCTTAGGAGAGGTTGGTTTCTAAAATTTGCCCTAAATTATATATCCGAATATTTGCCATGTTTATGTGAATTGGGAAGTTAACAGAATGATGTACAACCCATGTGACCTGATTACTTTTTTTGAACACTTTCGATTGATTACTGTGTGATCCTGAATGTGGAAAAAAAAAAATGAAGTACAAAATGACAGTCTTGAGAGGATCTAATAGCTTAACAGACCCCATTCCCCATTTCTTATCTCTTCCACTGAAAAACTGAATACAAGATAAATAATGCCATTTGTTCTTTTGCATACAATCAATTAATCTTTCATTCCGTATATGGATGATTCCGATCTGGAAAGAAAGTACTGAAATTGATTGTATGAAGGGTACAAGTGTATAACTACCTCCTTTGCAAATTACCCAGCTATAAGTGATCCAAAACCTTGTGCACAGGATTTGAAATGGTTTTTTATTAGATCTAACTATTAGAAGAGGTTAGGAAAATAAATCTGAAAAAGAACTCAATATATAGTTCAAGAAACTAATTTTGATCCAAAAGTTTAAATTATTAAGTCTCAAATCCTAACCTATGTATATTAAGTACTTTTTTTTTTTTCTCACACCAATATGGGACATAACTTCTATTCATGAATCTAATAATCTCCTCCTTCATAAGTAATCCCTCGTATTGAATCCAAATTTACGAAATCTTTTTTATGAATCTAACTATTTCATTTCTTTCCATTTTCTTTTGTTAATTTTCCTACTAGAAAGCCCGTTACCTATGCTTCTAGTACGATATCGGCCTAACCAATGTCGTTATGAAATATCTCCCCTTTCCATCCTGTATTAAAAGCCACGTTGGGAGGTGTGGCAGGATAGAGAGAATACAAAAGGATGGGGGATAGAGGAACTAAAATTGGGGCCAAGTATAAATTAGTAGTATTAGAAGAAGCCTTTTTGTAGTATTGCAAAAATTTGTTATCATGGGTGACTGTAAGTTTATAGATTATAGTACTTGTTATTGAAACTAACTTACTAATTTTCTTCATTTAGCTTAAAATGAGTTATCGCCAATGAGATCATATCTTAAAACAACCCTTGTGTATGCCCCAAAAAAAATTTTGAAATTGGCTTGTTTTAAGCAGAACAAGGGCGAAAGATTGAGGTACAAACTAACATCACTTGGGCCACTCCAGTTGACGACAAAGATGTCACATAGAAGCCCATTATTCCTCTAATCAACATACATACTTGTAGATTATCGACCAAAGTTCAATCATGCTGTTAAAGTTGTAAATACACAACCATCATGCACACAAGCTAGGACATCATTATAACCCCTAGACATGGTGAAGGAATCATAGACCTCTCCATCTCTGCTTCTATTGGCCTAAAAAAAAAGATGAATGATTGAATGCTGTCAGCTTCACAAATCGCCTATCATAATCTTTCTAAAGACTCCAAAAAGTATTGACCAGAGTAGTGTGATTTTCCATCTTGATTCTAAAGCATACAGAAATTAAGTATCAGAATAGAATTGGAGTAGGACTTGATGTTGAAATTAAAGCACTATGGGTAACCTTAGATCTTCTTCTTCTTCTTCTGCTTCATTTTTTAGCTAGCTTAGATCTTTATCTTACTAAAATAGAAAGACCAAGAATGAATTGTCTAGGGAGAAATAAAAAGTTTTCAAATATCAAAATTCGTAAGAATAACTATAAAGTATATCTCAAATATCAAAATTGAAAATTTCATATCTTGTAAGGACGGCTACATATTTCTGTTCCTTTTAGGGGCCTGTTCCAAAATGATTCTCAACGCCTGATTTTAATTTTTGATTCTGAAAAAGTTATTTGTTATGTTGTCATCATCTTCTCAAAACCTGCTTCTAGCTTGTTGGAAGCAAAAGAAAAAAAAATTGAAAATCAGAAATAGGAAAATAGGGGACTTTGGATTCTGAATATACTTTTCAAAAGTAAAATGCAACTGAGAAAAAACCCTACATATGTGAATTGTTATACTAATTCTAGGACTTAAAAAGTCAACTAGAATTTTGTAAATTCTTATACTAACCCAAACTATTTAGCTTTGTCGACTCACATCTTAACCTTCCCCTTTTCTTGATAATGGTAGACATAAAAGATTTACTAGGAGCATATAACTGCAAACCTGATAAATAGGACAAGTACTTTCATAGTTATGGACATGGCCAAAGAATGCAATGTCTACTTTGTGTTTTTGGCGAAGCTTCTAAAGGTGTGCCCTTCCCTCAGGCTCTTCAAAAAAGCTCCTTCTTTAGCATTCCAATCACGGGAAGCGTATCCAAGCTCCTGATGAGCAGCAAAAATCAACCATGGCTAGTGTTTTCTTTCTATTGATGCCAGACATTTTTCAATGAACTGGTATTGTTCAGATCCCTCTCTTCAGTCAGGTTCAGAATCAATTATGCAGAAGCGAAACATCCTGTAATCCCTTTGATACCTATAAGAAGATCATGTGTAGGTGGTTAGCAATTTCTCCTTAGACTCCTAAATACACTTCGGCAATATTTATCATATCGTATATATATATATATATATATATATATATATATTTTGCCATCCCTTAATTTATTTATAACCGAAAAAGAGTACATCAAATTAAAGAGATCCAAACCTGACCTCTGTTAAAGGAAAAGAAACATCTAATGATAAAAAATAAAACGCGCATATGAAGGAATTTTAAAGACATAACAGATCAATCCAAAGAAATCATCCACACGAAGGTGCCCCATATATGTGTAATTATTTCTATGATAACTCCATATTAATAAACTTGAGAGTATATGCTCTCAAGAATTGACAATATTAGATCCATATACTTGTTGCTTTACTCCAAAATGTTCCTAGTTGTAGGATAATTAATTGGACATTAGTAATCCGTAAGACTACCATGTTCAATTGAGAGGATGACGAATCTCAATCATTTATGTGGAGACATTATGATAAATATATGAGTTCTTTACTTAGTACAAATTCACTTCATATGAGCCAAAGAAAGAACGCCAAATAGAAATTATTATGAATCTGTCAATTGGTTGTTTTTAGTTACAGTTGTGCATGTGGTTCTTACACCTGAAATGTCATGGTTGTCTTGTATATAATTGCTATGTTTTAGTTATATAGTGTACTTATATTCTAATAAAAAAAATTTTAAGTACGTGTTATTTGGTATATCAAATTACGTACGGAGACATGTAAATGGTTATTGAGATATTTATCACTCTTGGTAAAAGAAAGAATATCCTATGTGATTTTTTTCAAACTATAACTCAGAAGTCCTTGGTCAAGGCTCATGAGAAATTAGAAAATAATTTATAATTTCATAGAGTTTATTTTGTAGATCAAGCACATAAGACTAAGTCTAGGTATTTGATAGTTATTCCAAACTCTAATAGACTAATAAGGATATTGTATGATGGAGGGATTGAATTGTAGAGTAACTAATAACTGAAAGATTCACAAATAATTGCACTACAAGAAAATTGTTCATCAGTGACAACACAAAGTCATCACAGAACATACAAATATCGTCACAAATGCCTTTTATTGACGACTTTTTGATCGTCACAAAGTCGTCACTAAATCCCCGTCGGTAAAAGTAAACAGTGACGACCTAAAATGTCGTCACTAAATAGTTCTCATTAGTGACGACTTTAAGTAGAGCATTTTTGACAAAAGATCAAGTCGTCAATAAAACACTTCCGGATTGTCGTCACTAATGACAACTATTTAGTGACGACCTGAAATGTCGTCACTAAATAGTTGTCATTAGTGACAACAATCCGGAAGTGTTTTATTGACGAATTGACCTTTTATCAAAAATACTCTACTTAAGGTCGTCACTAAAAAGCACCGAAAGCCATTGTATATAACTATTTTACTGACAACAATTGTCGTCACAAATGTAGCTTAGATTTAGTGACAGTCTCTGTTGTGACAAGGAGTTTTTATTTTCTATTTTGTGACAACTTTTTTTTGTCATTAGATAATTTCTCAATAGCTTAATAGTCATAATTTGGCCTGTAATCATTGCTAAATCATTGATTTTAAACAAACCATACAAATAAACATGAACGATTGATAACCAAAAGTATTTGCATTAGATTACATGGTAATAATATAGCATTCTCAAATGCCAAATTCAAGTGTACATTGCCCAACTAATGCCTACAAAAATAACATTTGTCCAAAATATCACTTGTACATAAGGTACATTTACAAAAGCAATCACAGTTTAAGAAATTGAAGAACATCTAAATGAACCACTCCATGAGCAAAAGGCAATTTTGTCTTCAACATTCTTCAACCATAACCATAGATATCTTCCAAAAGCTAGTATGAATAGCATTTATCTGTCATAAAAGAGTAAAAGAAGTAGGTAAGGGGAGGAGTACAATAATAAAGAACAAGTAATGAGACTTAGATTATTAAGACAAAAATTACAATTCATTAAGAATCTCATATAATTTGGGCCCACATATTACAACACCAGCAAGAAGTTAGAAATCACAGTCCAATCTATACAAATACAACACTGCATAAGCTCAACTAAAGAGCTCTCTAAAACAGTTTTTTTTTAATTTTCTTTCTTCTTCTTTAAATAGCTCAACTTATTGAACAATTAAATTGGACTCCCACAGTAATTATTGTTTAATCTTTATGCTTTTGGTTGTTTATATATTACTAGGAGAGGATCACCGCGCTATGCGCGGTGTTTAATTGTAGAGTTTGCTCGATGATGCCCAATAGTGTATAATGAAAGATAAATAACAAAATAATTAACAAAAAAGTCACATTGAAATTGGCTCTATGAATGTAAATTTCAATCTTGTCCAAAGGAAATAAGACATAGAACTAAAGTTATATTGATCCAAAAGTACATTAGTAATGTAAATTTCAATCATGTTTGGAGGAACAAGATATACAATAAAAGTTACATTGATCCAAAAGTACTCTATTACCTATACTTTGAACAGCTAACTATACTCTTGTTTCGTAGTGCTTTTTGGACACCTCAAATTCTCAAATAACTTCTTCTGCCAGAAGGTTTTCGCCACAAAATACTCCAATATCAACATGCAATCAACAATACTCCAATGAAACTAAGAGACTAAACTTCGCCTGTAATCCTTAGTTCTGATCAAGTCAGATACAAGAAGAAAAAGAACTTCCAGAGAACATTGTGCAAGCTTCTAGTCTGGGGAATTGAAAAGTTAAAACATATATGAAATAAATGTAGAAAGCAATTACGGAGAACCAGAAAAAAAAAAAATCCCAGGGGAAAAAGGAACAGTTAAAATTCATTAAAAAAAACAGCTGACAAAACCAGAAAAAAGGGAAAGGGAAAAGAATTTAGATTTTCATCAAAGCAAAATTATTATTAGAATTTGCTGATGGCAGTCAAGCATTATCCTACATCCATGATAATCCCATCAAATGAGAACTTATTAAAACAAACCACTATGATTGCATACTCTATCCAAACAAATTGCCATTTAGGCATTTTATTTGTCTCCAACAATTTCAGCCACATGGTTAATAATCTTCTATGCCATGTATGCCTTGAATATCAAGAAATTGACTGGCAAAGCGTGAGACAACGAATTCAGAAAATGTGAAAGAAAAGAAAAAATGAACTACATGAAGAAGATTTTTCACATTTAGCTATTTATGAAAGAACAAAAAAATTGAAAGAAAGGAAAAATCTGCTTTCACTGTGTATGTTGACAAAATTATATATCTTAGATTAAACAATCAAATCTAAACATGTTACCTCTTGCTGTTCAATTCGAACCCATTTTGAGTGGCGTAAATAAATCTTAAAGCTTCTAGCAGAATTACCATCACCAATGCTTCAAGCTTCATCACGATCCACTTCAATTAACCTAAAAAGGAATAATATTAAATAGGTTAGTCGAGCAAAAACACAACTTGAAAACAAAAACAAAACCATTTCTTATATAGATACAGAAATATAAAAGGTTATTTAAAGTTTTTAAACAAAATGACAATTCACTTCCCCAATTCTAAAATGTGCTCAGAATCTAGTAGCTAAGACGTCTTACTCTTGGAAATGTACTTTTATAATTTGCTAATATTTTATACTAATTTCTTATAATTGCAGCACTAAAGAACATCATGTAATTGAAAATAATTAAACTCAAATTATATGGTTATAACATAGTTTCAATAAAAATAATCATTTTCCCAACATTTGAGACCAATCATCATGCTTTTTTTATTTTTAATTTGGTTTGAAGCATAGATTTTATTGCTATAGTATTATTCTTTATTTTTTAGTACAAAAACACAAATTTTCATCAATATAGGTGGCAAAATTTGTTAATTACATATAAGTGAAAATATACTTTTATAATTTGCAAATATTTTAGCCCTGCAATTTTTTATAATTGCAGCACTAAAGTACATCATTAATTGAAAATAACGAAAGTCAAATTCTATGGTTATAACAGACTTTCATTAAAAATAATCAAATGCTATTAATAAGACATTATTGTTAAGTCAAAATCAAAGAAAATTTAGTGATGACATAATGTTATCACTAATTTATTCAAGATTATAATGACAAGAAAAGTCGTCACTAATTAAATTGCTAGTTTTTAATATTGTCAATTGCTAGTTTTTAATACTTTTGTGAAAATATTGATAATGGTTGAGAAAATTTTGTTACATTACTGCAAGTGATAAATGTACTTTTGTTCTTTTTCAAACATTTATTTTAATGTTTAATTTTGTTTAAAACTATTGTACTAGTATAGATTTGCAAGACAAAACTTAAGTTCTCAATAGTTAAAAAATTCATTACAGAGAAAACACAAAGTAGTAGTTGCAAAATGTGTATAAATTACAGATATTTTAATGTGTATAAATTACAGTTTATTTTAATGTTTAATTTTGTTTGAAACTATTTTACTAGTATAGATTTGCAAGACATAGATTTATGGGTAATTTCTTTTTTTTTTGCTTTCACATATTTAATTTATGTTAAATACAAAACCTACCAGTTTCCCTTTCATAAAAATATTAGTGCAACACTTTTTGAATTTTACTTACAAACATTTATGTATTTAACATAAATTAAATGATTCAGAGTGAAATGCCCATAAAGAGCAGAATATTTGTTCATGTAATGGAGGAAACCCACAAAGAGTTGGTACTTTATGGGCCATTTCTTTTTTTAAAAAAATTTAATTTATGTTGAAAAGATAACCTGCCAGTTTTCGTTTTGTAAGAAATCAGTGTAACACTTTTTGAATTTTACTTACAAACATTTATAAATTTATCATAAATTATATGTTTGAGAGTAAAATGCCCATAAAAAGTTGGTACTTTGAGATAATGCTCATTTGCCCATAAACTACACTCCCCGAAGGCTATTTTGTTAATTATTTTCTAGTACTTTGTTATTCCTTTACTAATACTACTTGGCATGTAGTACAAAGGATAAATCTGGCACAAATTTCTTATTCCATTGATAAAAAGACCTGCCTGCCTTATAACTATTGTAATGAAAGATATATCTTTAGAGTTTATAACAAATTATTACTTAAGTTTGAGAAAATTATAAAATATTTATGCATAGTTTATCAAGATACCATTCGCAATTTCCTAATAAAAAAATATGGGCTAAATTGTAAAAGCTAGGGTGCCATAATAGAAATAATAAAATTGGTGTATTACATATGGGGGTTAAATTGCAAAAGTTAGAGTGCCATAGTAGAATTAATGAAATTGGTGAATTACATATGGGGCTAAATTACAAAAGTTAGGGAGTAATAATAGAATTAAAGAAATCGGTGCACTACATATGGGGCTAAATTGTAAAAGTTAAGGTATCATAATGGAATTAATGGAATTTTTTACAACATTTGGGGCTAAATCGCAAAAGTTAGGGTGGCACAGTAGAATTACAGAAAGTGACTTAGAAATAAGTACTTTAAACAGTGACGATTAATTCTTGTCACTAAATCCAAATCGGTAGAGTGACAGTGACGATATTAGAAGTTGTCACTATATAGATCATTTTAGTGACAACTTTTTCAAGGTCGTCACTGAAGACTTAGTTGCTTTGAGCAATTATGACAACTTTCCTTGTCGTCACTAAACAACCACGTTTTGTGACGACTTTTGTCGTCACTAAAAAATGTTATCACTAATGACCATATTTCTTGCAGTGTAGTTTGTGACGAAAATAACGGGTCGTCACTAAACATTTAGTTGCTTTGATGCAATTGTGACAACTTTAGGTTTCGCGACTAAAGAAGCTCCTTTTGTGACGACTTATTGTCATCACTACAAAATGTTGTCACTAATAACTTTTTTTTTAGTGATCAGTGACGACAACAAAAAGTCGTCCGTAAATAGGCCAAGCAATAGTGATGATGTTCTTAATGTTGTCACTATTGTGTGTTCTAAACACTCCCGCGCTCTTGCTAAATCTTGGCGGGAATTTACTAGTGATGACTTAGAAAAGTCGTCACAAATGAGTTGGCTCCCATTAGAGGTTTGTGACGAGTTAGAAAGTCGTCAATAAAGGATCCACTTTTGTGACAACTTTTTTTCGTCACAAAGAAAAGTTGTCACTGATGACCAATTTTCTTGTAGTGTTGATACTATTTAATTGGTTGTCACAATGTACTATTGGGTGTCACTTTTGACGAATGATAATTAAGAAATAATTAGTTATGTTGTTAATTGATTATTCCAATTAGAAAAATTCTAATTTAATCATAACCAAATTAGTTTGAACCTAAGGATTCATGCACAAATGGGGTTAATGTGTAGTTTGAAGAATAAGGAGGACTTAATTTTTATTAATAATTTTTTCCTATTTAGAATTAGAAATAACTCTATTATAAATAGAGGTTCTAAGGCATCCAGCACTACCTTAATTCTCTCTAGCACCCTTTTTTGTCCTAAATCTCTCTAAAGAGTCAGAACACAGGTTAGGAGATCTTCAAGTTCCATGATTACGACATGTGTGTATGCCGTAGAGGTCAAACGCATATACGACTTTTGTGATCTTTTTGAATATTTTGAAAAAAAAAATTAAAATAAGATGTTCAAGAAGGATATATAATCATTTAATAGATGTTAAAATAGGAAATAATACAAGATATAGGACAAAAAATATTTGCGTTTGTGGTTGAAAAGAGTGAAGGGTTGCAAGTCCTGTTCTTGTACTTAATTAATGGCACATTGTATATCTTACTCCTCTTCTATTGCATGTACTTTTATATTTGTAAAATCTCCTTACAGTGTATAATATTTATTTCTCCACTCTTATAATTTTCGAATTCTACAGCAAAGATTGAAACATAGTTTGGCATTACTTGAACAAGTCCATTTTAAAACAAAGATGCTACATACAAACTCATTATTCCTCTAATCAACATGAAGGACATCCACCTAGTGAATAAAAGTGGACTCATGATGCTAAAGTTGTAAATTCACAACCATCATGCACACAAGCTAAGACATCTCTGTAATCCCTAGAGATGGTGAAGGAGTCGTAGACCTCTCCATCTCTACTCTTCTTGTACTCGAAAAGTAGCGAGGAGCGATTGAAAGCCGTCAGTTTCACAAATCCCCAGTCATAATCTTTGTAAAGACTCCAAAAAGTATTGGTTGGAGTGAATTGGGACAAGTGACTTCCTCCTCCTCCCACGATTACATGTATAGTTCCATTCACCACCCCGGAGTAATGTGATTTTCCATCTTTAACGCATTGGTTCTAAAGCATACAGAAATTAAATATCAGAGAAGAATCAGAGTAGGACTTCACAGTGCAGTTAAAGCATAGTGGCTAAGCTTAGATTTTGAGCTTCTTCTATTTCAGATTTTAGCTACCTTAGATCTTTATCTTACTAAAATGAATAGTGTATAGCAAGGATCAAGAGTGAATTGTCTAGAGTGCAATTAAAAAGTTCTCAAATATCAAAATTTGTAAGAATAAACATAAAGTATATCTCAAATATCAAAACCGAACTTTCAAATCTTGGAAGGATTGGTTGCCTATATCTAATCTTTTTATGAGCTTATTGTAAACTGATTCTCAACACCTGATATTAATTTTTTATTATAAAAGAGTTATTTGTTCTCTTCTCAATTATTTGAGAACAAACCCAATGTGTGTGAATTGTTCATGTATTAATTCTAGGACTCGAAACGTCACTTAAAATTTTATTATGCTAACTTAGACTACTTAGCTTTATTGACCCGCAATTTGAACTTTCCCTATTCCTAAAAATCAAAATAATTAATCAAAGGATTTCCGGGATTATATAGTTGTGTACCTGATATATAGGGCAAGTCCTTTCATAGTTATGAACATGGCCAAAGAATGCAATGTCTACTTTGTACTTCTGCCAAAGCTTCTGCAAGTGTGCCCTTCCCTCAGGCTCTTCAAAAGATCCTTCTTTAGCATACCAATCATTGGAAGAGTATCCAAGGACACGATGAGCTGCGAAAATCAACCAAGGTTGGTGCTTTCTATCTACTGATGCAAGGCATTTTTCGATGAACTGATATTGTTCAGATCCCTCTCTCCAGTCATGCTCAGAATCAATTATGCAAAAGCGAAACATCCCATAATCTGTTTGATACCTATAAGAAGATCATGTATAGCTGGTCAGACATTTCTCCTTGGACTCTTCATCACTTAATTGCTGAAAGATGGTCTATTCCTAAAAGCTAAAACCTATCATGAAAATGCTTTTTTTTTTTTTTTGGAACAAGAAATGACTATTAATTCACAATTACTTTGTATAGAAAAAACAATCATAACTTTGTTACCAGAATTAGCTCTTTTCGCAGGAACATAGTAATATTCTCAGCTGGTACACCACATTCTCCCCCAGAATCCTGAACGTTAAAGAATGATCCTGAATTGAGCCAATCTCGTTCATGGTTGCCACTGCATGAAGCACACATTAAATTAATCTCTTGTGGTGCGTCTCCATGTCACGAAAATTATCACCATTAGCTTCGTTTACTCACACAAAATCCTTTGGTAAACAACAGTTGATAATAATTCTTTTCATCTGTTCAAAAACTATAGTTAAATGGCCTTAATATTTTCACCAAGAATTACTGTACGAAGACTTGATACTTCAGAAAGTGTATAAGAAAAATGTTACAAAACCAAGCTAATAAAATTCGTGTTAAGCTAGTGCGTTATAGAACAATTAACAAACCTTGCAATCATAAAGGCTTTAGTCGATGTAATAGCTGCAACCTGAGCAGTGAACTGGTCCCATTGAGAGATGTATCCATTTGCATATGGGAGATCTCCTATCAAGAAAACTATGTCAATGTTGGGGAGATCTCTGATGAGTTGGTCAGTAGTATTGAGTGATCCTGGCTGATAATTTGCATACTCATTTGAACCATCACGCTCTGCCTGCAAGTAACATTAGCATGTATATATAATGAATGCATATTTTCTACCAAGAATGGCACAAATCGACAAGCATTTTGAGTAACGATATCTCATGAGCACTTTATCTTGTCAAATTATTGAGTAAAAAAAGTCAAGAACAGTTCCATTAACAAATAAGGAAGTATCATTAACATTTCTCAAAACTGTTTGATTAAATTTATCTAATAATATATGTTGCTTTTACTTAGTTCTCGTAGTTAAATAATTGCTCCCTTTTAGACAGTAGAATATTTAATCAACGTGATATAAACACTAAGATTAATTGGTTTATTTCCATTTGATAATTATGGGCATTACCTTTCCCATGTCACCAAATATTATAACTCGCTGCAATGACTCTTGCCCTGGATATGGGGAAGCTCGGAAGTAATAAGTCTTACTCCAAACATACGAACCATCCTCTAAAAGGTGACCGACCTTGTATTGGTACCTGTAAAAGTCCATTATTCGTGAAACAAAATCAAGATATTTGACATGATAAAAAAAAAAAAATCAAGGCCAATATGGTGCATGAATTTTAAGTTAGGAAACTCACAAGGTGTTTGGCCACAAATTTTTTAAGAAACTAGTGTGAATATAACCAGGATGACGCCAACCAACTGTCCTTGCAGGAGGACCTGCAAGCAAAAGTGAGCGGCTTTAGTGGCTAGATTTAGTACACACTATTTACCATCGATTTTCAGATGCCACATAAATGCTTGTAAAATCATAGCTCAAATAATTGTGACCTAATAATACCCAACTCTATTTGTTGAGGCGTTAATTAGGTGATTTGTTGAGGCGTTAATTAGGTGACTGTACATCTAAATCTAGTAGGAATAACCTGAACCTTATGATTTGTACATCTAATTCTAATAAATAGGTGCAAATTGAATATTTTCATTGAACATGTGTGTATATATGTATGTATGTGCATAAAAATATGAACTAATCTTCTATACATTGACAGTATATACACTTTCACAATTGACTATATGACATATAATTCGAATTTAAATTTAAAATCTAAAATCTTACATATGTGTCGTGGTATCAATCGTGATAATGATATACATTATCAATGTATACGAGATTTACTCTAAAAATATAGGATAATTTCAGAAACCTCCCCTGAGGTTTCTGACATTTACACTTACCTCCCCTGTGGTTTAAACAATTACACTGACCTCCCCTGAGGTTACTAATCCTTTACAAATTCAGTCCAAATGATTAAAATATTATTTTAGAGAGTGAAATTAGAATTTTGTACCTGATTTGTCCTTTGTGTCACATGTCCAATGAATGGCAAAATATTACAAATTAATTAACAATTAATAAACTTTAACGAGCGTAGTTTATAGGCAAATACGTATTGCCTATTTAAAGTACCAGCTCTTTACATGTATTTTACTTTCAAACATTTACTTTATCACAAATATTTATTCTCAAATACAGATTTGTATTTACTCTCAAATATTTAATTTTTGTTAAACACAAAACCTACCAGTTTTTCTTCCGTAGAAATATTAATATAACACTTTTTCAATTTTAGTTATAAATATTTATGTATTTAACATAAATTAAATGATTCAGGATAAAATATCCATAAAGAGCCAATACTTTACTCATGTAATGAATGAAAGCCATAAAAAATTAATATTTTATGAGGCCATTTATTTTTTTAAAAATATTTAATTTATATTAAATAGATAACCTACTGATTTTTTTTTGCAAGAATATTACTGTAACACTTTTAATTTTTAATTACAAATGTTAATATATTTATCATAAATTAAATATTTGAAAATAAAATATCTGTAAAGAGCCGATACTTTAAATAGGATATGCATATTTGCCTATAAACTACACTATTTAAAGTAAGGAGTATAGTTTATTGATTTGAGTTAAAGAGTGTAGTTTATTGATTTAAGTAAGGAGTGTAGTTTATAGGCAAATACGCATAACTTATTTAAAGTACCGTCTCTTTACAGGTATTTTATTTTTAATTATTTAATTTATAATAAATATATAAATATTTGTAATTAAAAATTAAAAGGTGTTACAATAATATTCTTGCAAAAAGAAAATCGATAGGTTATCTATTTAATATAAATTAAAATTTAAAAAAAGAAATGGCCTATAAAATGTTAATTTTTTATGGCTTTCATCCATTACATGAGTAAAGTATTAGCTCTTTATGAGTATTTTATTCTGAATCATTTAATTTATGTTAAATACATAAATATTTGTAACTAAAATTGAAAAAATGTTATATTAATATTTCTACGGAAGAAAAACTGGTAGGTTTTGTATTTAACAAAAATTAAATATTTGAGAGTAAATACAAATCTGTATTTGAGAATAAATATTTGTGATAAAGTAAATGTTTGAAAGTAAAATACATGTAAAGAGCTGGTACTTTAAATAGGCAATACGTATTTGCCTATAAACTACGCTCGTTAAAGTTTATTAATTGTTAATTAATTTGTAATACTTTGCCATTCATTGGACATGTGACACAAAGGACAAATCAGGTACAAAATTCTAATTTCACTCTCTATAATAATATTTTAATCATTTGGACTGAATTTGTAAAGGATTAGTAACCTCAGGGGAGGTCAGTGTAATTGTTCAAACCACAGGGGAGGTAAGTGTAAATGTCAGAAACCTCAGGGGAGGTTTCTGAAATTATCCCAAAAATATATACACTATCTAGCATCGATTTTCAGATGCCACATATATGCTAGGAAGGTCATCTCTTAAAGAATTTTTACCTAATACTTAGTTCTGTTTGGTTGGGATGTTAGTTAGGTTATCGTACATCTAAATCTAGCAGGAGCAACCTAAACCCAATAGCTGTTCGGATTGGTAAAAATTGTCTGATTGGGTTGCTAAATGCAAGGTGAAGTTTAAGAGATTTATGTAAAGAAAAGTCGAAATGCAATGTGGAATTGACTAATTTATTTAAGGAATTGATCATTAGATGCACAACAATATCACGACTTGGCAGTAAAAAGAGTAGAATAAAATCATACCACACAAACTGCCTCGGTTAAAAGTTAATGTTCCTGCTGGTGAACGCATTGCAGCATGTCCCTTCCATCCCCACTCAACAAAAGGATAGGCTTCATCTATGTTATAGCCGCTTGTCCATGTTACTGTCATCTGAAACAATAATTGAAGGAAAGTAAATTAGATAGTTGAATTATATTTTCAAAGATTTAAGACAAAATAAGCATATCGAAATGAAAATCATAGATTGTAGTGATTTGAAAATTTGATAGACTCATGATCAACTATAGTTGTTAATAGAGCAAGCTCTAGTGTAGATAAGAGTAGTGGCATTATTAGAGGGCTAAATTAAGTTTTTAAAAATTAGGGATCCAAATTAATTGAAGTTTAAGACAGAGAGTTTGATTCTAGTGCAGCCATTGACTACCTTCTTTGTCCTCCCACAAAAAAAAAAAAAAGCAATAATGTCTATTCAAATTATTTAGAACCAACCATCCTGATAAACTTACTTCATCCCAAGCCTTTCCCTGAGCAAGTCGTGGGAAAACAGGCGCTTTTGGATTTGCAAATACTATGGTATTTGAAACTGCTACCAGTTTTGGCTGCAAAAACAGACACATGAAATTATAGAAAACTAAATAACACATAAAAAGGTGCAAGATAGAAAAAAAAATTGGATTGAGAAGCATAATCACAATTTGACCAGTTATTAACTACACAATCCACTAAGTCAAATGTTCATTCTAGATGACAAGGTAAAATAAAATAGTGATTTTGTTTGTCATATTTTTAAGGGATAATTTCAAAAACCTCCCTTGAGGTTTCTAATAATTTCACTCGCCTCCCTTGAGGTTTGCAAAATTACACAAAACTCCCTTGAGGTTAAGGTTTGGTTAATAAAATAAGTCCAAGTAAGAAAAGTAACATTAAAAAAGTATTTTAAAGAGAGAGATGAAACTTTTATTCCATAAATACCTCTTATAGATGTACATAAGTTGTATTAGTAAAAGAATGAAAATAATTAAAAGTTAGAAACAATTAACACACACATTTCACTACTCAAAATATTCACATTCAATACATTAGATAACAAATAAGTAACAAAACTATATTAATTATCACAAGATTCAGCAAAACAGACCAATCATCTCTCTTCAACCTGAGATTTGCTATGATTCTTATAATTTTGAACAAAAAAAGGTTTTGAACTTAGCTTTTCTTTTCCCTTCTTTCTCTTTTACTTCCACAAAATTATTTTATAACTATCATAACTTTAAGATTTTTAAAGAAAATATCCTCTTGAACAACTTTCAAGAGAGGTAAGTATAATTTGATAAACCTCAAGGGAGGCTGGTAAAATTGTTACTCAGGGGAGGCTTATGAAATTATCCCTACTCCACTTCTCCAATAATGAGTTTCTTCATTCTATAGTCACAGTTATACGGTACACTAATGCTTAACTTGGTTGAGATACGAAACTAAAAATTTACATTTAGTCCAATCCAGCATGCCCCGGTCCATTCATAAATGGTTATTTCAAAGGCAAGACCATTAGTGATGTAACACACTAAAATGTGTACAAAATGATGGCTCCATGTTGACAAGAATAACCAACGAATCAATTACATAGCAGGGAAAAAAAGAGAAAAGGATAAACCAAAAGAGTTAGGGCTTAAATTAGTCAACATTAGCAACATATTATACACCAAACAAAATGACCCTACATTTAGTAAAATAGTAATTAACTATAAATCCATTGTCCTACTTAAAAAGGCAAAGACTTTAAATATGATTTACGACAGCTGGACAGAACTATATACAGTGAAAGGAAAGAAAAAAAGGTACAAATGGTAGAAAAGATGACGTTACTGACATTTGACAATCCTCCGGAGAACAATGCAAATGAGAAATCAGATCGCTGATTGATCAACTGGAATGTGAGTGAAGTTTTGCCTGTTGAGGTGTAGTACCGGTTGGAGTCATTTGCATATTTGTACTGTCAAGAAAAACATTTTGAATTGGTTAGAAAAAGTTTCAACTATTTCCATATATTGGTTGGGGCTAAATTGTGCCCCAAAAAATAAAGGTAAAATTGCAGTGACATACTCGTAGTTTTGAGTTTGTTGGGTTTTCTTTTTCTCAACAAAAGTAAAATTAAATTTTGGTTATTAAATTACCAAAATAAAAGTCAGTATAATTATATAAACAATAAGAGAAAAATTGGTGTAATTGAATCTTTATTTGACTGGAGCACACCTTTATGGGGGCAGTGCAAATGTATGGAGACTCCTCATAAGAGTCCTCCAGCGTCGGATAGCAAAGAGAGTCACTGTACAAATGAAAATTCCATGAGTGAACAATTTTAAGGGGAAAAGCTGAAACGAGAAAAGAAAAAGAAGAAGGAAAAAATACACAAGTATTTAAAGTTGCTTTTGAAAATTTGAATTTAGTGCGCGCGTGCCACACACACACACATATATATATATATCCTCATAATCACATAATTTACTATTTATGTTGTTGGTAGGTAAACTTATGTAGTTGATATATACTCCCTCCGTCCCACTTTGATAGTCCTGTTTTCCTTTTTCGTCTGTCCCAAATTGTAGTCCATTTTCCAATTGAAGAATGTAGTTGTATTTTAATTTTTCTAAAATATCCTTATTCAATGTAAGTTGTTGTTACTATAAACCTACCCCATTTAATGAGAGTTGATTCTTTTTTTACCATCAATTCAAGTTCCCATAAAGTTGTACTCTAATTAATGTAAGGGTATTTTAGGAAAATAGCTACTTAAATTAATTTTTCCAACAAAGTTAACTACTTTTTCTTAAACTGTGCGAAAAAAAAATCAGAACTATCAAAGTGGGACAGAGGGAGTACAACATTTGGATTAGTAATAATTAATTCGGTGGTTTCCAAGAAAGCCATCTAACTGTATCAATAAGAGTCTCCAAGTTCAAACATTTAAGGGATGCCATTGAAATAATCTAATAAGTTAGAGGGGGTCATACTGAAATAAAATTGAAGTTTCAGGGACATATGTTAAACAAAACCAATACTTGAAGGCATGAAGTGACGGGATGTTTAAAAAAGAAAAGCGTTGTTGACAAATTCTCTGACACATTACCTCATTTTAGATGAATTAAGTAGAATTTAGCCTTTGTAAACTTAGCCTAAGAGTTGTGAGTTCTTTTTTTTATTATTATTATTTGGAAGTAGATTACTTGTCTATTTTAAGGGAAGGCCAAAAGGGGTGTCACATGACACTAGTAAGCCCTACCACATTGTTTGGAAGAATAATTGCCTTAATCTCTTATAAATCTTTATTCTAGGAGAATTGGAAGTATGGAATTTGCTTGTTATATTTGTATTTTTTTAGTAGAAATTATATTTTCATTCGAATCTGTTGTTCAAATTTGACCTTTTTGTTATTATTTTTATAATCTTTTCGTGCTAGAGAAGTCAAAAAAATCAATTTCACAATATTAAATGGGATTACCTAATTATCTCAACTACTGATGTTGCAAAAAATAACTCGGCCTAACAAATATTTTGAAGTCAAAAGGGCTTAACTGTATAAAGTGAAGGGATCTTACTTAAATTTTGCTGGAGAAAAAACTCCAACCCAGTCATCCTCAGCTGGATCTTTGTTCACAAGCTCCACTGTGATCCATTCAGTATCCTCATCCTGTTCTTGTGAGAGTAATTGACCAAGTTAAAATAAGGGCAAAGTGTTTAGGGAGAGTTGTCTCTAAAGTTAAAATAATTGTCCCTAAAGATTAAGGGCAGTCACAAAAATTTGAGTCTCATGATTGTTCCCTAAAATATTACACCCTTACTACCTTATTAATTGCACTCAATCATCTTTCTTGTTTTCTATACTTTTAATTGAACATTTAAATATTCATAAATTACTAAAACAGTTTCTTGTAGACTTTAAAGCCACATAATATTTCTAAAATACTTTGGCAAAATATTACATCAATTATGCTCGATTGTAATATCTGAACAATTTATTTGTTAGTGGCATTCTAAGTCGGATATCGAGTTGAGATAATTCGAAACCAACACCCATCCAATAATAGTTATCAGAAAAATCAATATTTTAATGTTAGCCACCCCAAACTGGATGTGACGTTAAATGTAAAATATGAATATTTTAAAATATGCCCTTCAATTATTTGTGCCACCAAGCAAGGAGAACTTTGGTAGCATGTATTAATTATAAAATAATGAGCAAACATTTTCTGAAGATGTCAGGCAAGTAGTGTAATATAATTAGCAAACTTCAATACTTTTGATTACAGAAAGAAAACACTAACATATGAGAGAGAATTAACAGAAGATCAAAACTCAAGGCACCTCTATGTAGCTTGAGTTGGTAAATTTGAGGTGCAGAAATAGTAGCAACAGTCACTTAGTTACGTCTTAAAGGATATGCATGTGGTAGCTGGTAGTGAAAGGAAAAATATTTAGATGGACCCGACCTATTACGTATTCAGAAAAGTAAAATGATATTGTCATAGCTAAATTCTTATTTCAAAAGAATTTATTGTTAAAATTACAAAACCACACCTTGCAAAATCTAAATTGCATGCATATCTGGAAGGGCAATTTTGGGATTTTATTCAAAAATAGTTGTGAAAAAAAAAAAATCCAACTGTGGCACTAACACCATCTATTTAGAAATCATATGTCGTCCGAATTTAGTATATAATCTTTGACAAACAAAAAGGAAGGAAAATATAATGAAGAGGAGTCATTACATTAAAAGGAAGGAGAAGATAATGAATAGGAGACATTACATTTTTGCCAAGAAGAGAAGGACTGGCAAAGATGGAGGCAGAGTCACGTAATGCGAGAACAGTCTTGTGGATAGCTATTTTAGCTAAAGGCTGTTCTCCACCATGGATATCAGCAGCTGAAGCTGATGGAGAAGTGATGAAGCACAACAAAGAAGATACAACCCAAAAGAGTGCCACTAACCCTAGATAAGGCTTCCCCATCCTGATATGGATGTTTATTGTCTAGCTCCTACTCGTATTTATAATGCTTTCAAGAAGTAAGACTTCTTACGTATACTATTTCAAATACCGAATTGCTTGCGTTCTGTTGTTTTTGTTAAGAAATGGAATAGTTTGGGTAAAGGGCAAAGGACAAAAGTTTGGAATAGTTGGGGAATCTTTTCTTGAATTAGTAGGCAAAAAGTTGAACATTGAAATACAAAGAAGTCCGTCACCATATGGGTAGCAGAGGGTCCCTACTTGGAATGACCCGTGATAATTTTAAGAGTAAACAACAAAAAAGTTCCAGTGGTAAATTTAATATATAGAAAACACGACAGTTCATACTTTGAACTAAATTATAAAGGTAACGAAATTCGTTAAACTTAACGGGAAATAGATGAAATGACAAAAATACCCAAATATAATTAAGCAAAAGACAGCTCAACAAAATCATTTGTTTTATTCTCTAAGGAGAGAAAATTGAGGGTTAAGGGGTAGAACAGATATATTTGTTAAAAATTAGGTATAAATTTTTGTTTTTGGTTCCAATAAGTAATTTTCGTTAAATTTAACGGATTCCGTTATCTTTACAATTTAGTTCAAAGTATGAGATGTTATGTTGTACATTTTAAAATCATGAGGGGCTTTTTTGTGTATTAGCTTTATCACAGGAGATTTTTTTGTTTTTTACTCTAATTTTAAATAGAACATAGTGCTCCTAGAATAGAGTGCACATTAATTTTCACACTTTTTTACAATTATGCAAATAATATTACTAAACAATGCGAGTGAAAATTGTCTTCTTTTTTTTTTTATGACAAACTAGGAGCGTGAGATTTATTAGATAAAAGTTACGTATATTAAAAGAAGAGGAGACTAAGGAGTGAACCATCAAGACACAAGTTTTGCATATTTTTGAGAATGGTGATTTAGTAGGCAACAAATTCAATATTGAAATACCAAAATGCCCCTGACTTAGCTTGCTTCACATCCATGAGAAATGTATCATCATCGATACAAAAAGTACCAAACAATTCAATAAAATTTAGTACTGCCTTTGCTGCAAAGAGTACAAAGGGGAATTAAATGGTTAATAGGGATGCAAATTGTTGAACTCAATTGGACTACTCATTAGCCTGTTCAGTGAAAACTCTTGTTCGCATTGTCCGAGCTCAAGCAGCTTGAATACTTAGTCAGCTCAAACCGAACCTATTATGTGAGGAGCTTCCGAGCTATACATACATACATATATGTGTGTATATATGTATGTAGATACGTATCTACATACATATATACACACATATATATACATATACATATATACATACATACATATGTGTGTGTATGTATATGTATATATTTGAAAAAAATGTTTTAGTACGAAATTTTATTGTGTCCCTTGTTTAAAATATATAAAATACTAATATATATTACTTAAGCTGAATTGAACATGATTAAGATCGATTGAACTCAACTAAATTAAATTTGATCAAACTCGAGTTCGAATTCTAGCAAA
This sequence comes from Coffea eugenioides, assembly GCF_003713205.1. NCBI lineage: Eukaryota > Viridiplantae > Streptophyta > Magnoliopsida > Gentianales > Rubiaceae > Coffea > Coffea eugenioides. The sequence continues at coordinate 45,612,706 of NC_040040.1, forward strand.
GTAAACTATAATTGAGTTTGAACTCAAACTCAGCTTTTAAAAGTTTGATGAGTTCTAATTTGAGTTTAATCTCAAATATTTTAACTCGTGTAATATATTGCTAAAATTCGACTCGACTCATTTCTACTATTACTTATAAAGGGATTTGGACCATTTGGTATAGCTTTAGATTAGAATGTAATACTTGTAGAATTGAGTGAAAAATAATCTTCCGTCATTTTCAAAGTTGTGAAAAACTTTTTTCCTACTTGTATATCTTCCTTTTCTTATTGCCTCGTGATTAGTAGACACAATTGAAAAGGACAACCGTGGGTAGGTGTGATCAGAAGATATGGATTCGGAAATCAACATGCCAAAAGGATATGCGGATCTGTTTGCGACCAGTCCAAGACTCGATCGCGTGAAATTTGCAAGAACTTGCCATTTTCAATTGGTCCCTACGTTGAATTGATAAAATAAACCCTAATAATTGCTCCTGGCGGTTCTTCTTAATCTTAATTTCAAGGTGCAACTCACGGTTAAGGGACTTTCTTCAACTTAATCATTATAATATGGGTTTTTCTAATCAGTGCTTACAGAGCATTTAACACACATAACATTCACCTAAATTATCATGTATATATGCATACTAACAATTATTACCTTCTATTTTATTTGTATATTTTTTCTATTTAATTTTACTTACCCACCCTTGTATTTATTTATTTTTTCTAATTAATCTTATATTTCCAAAGATATGACACGTGAAATATATCTTAGCACACTAATTAGACAAACCCTTATAATATTGTCTAGTGACATGATATTTGACCTGCTAGCTCTAATCATTCATCATCATAGCGAATGGACTTGAAATTTACACGCAATTAAGCATTAAACATAAAACCAATTAACCTGTCTTTATTTTGGGATTGATTTTCCTTTATTTCATATCATTCTTATCGTCAACTTAAGAGTTCTACAAGCCACAGTTAGTAAAACAGCATAGTGTACCTGTATATTATATGTTTTCAATTACCATTCCCAAAACTCCTGCATATTCTTACGTTTTTCAAATGCTTTCGTATTTTTTATAAAGTAGAGAGCACGTAATTGACTTTTTGAGCAGCATGCTTCACGAGTGATACTATAATTTAAGATAAAGTTCAATAATATTTTGCTAAAATAAATTTGTATTTGTAAGTTGTACAAAATAACATAGATTTTGAGGCATTACAGTTAAGAAACATTAAATGACGAGCAAAGAGTCTATTCAAAAAGTTAAGGGGAGTAAAGTGTAACTCACCTAAAAATTCAAGGGGATATAGTGCAATTAACCCCCTCATTAATTAATTATGGTATATTAGTAACAAATTATTTTCGTTCTTTTTTTTGGGTATCAAAACATTAGCGGGGAAAAAAATATACTACTAGCTTTTTTCCCTTTTTTGTTTTTATAAATAAAAACAGATTGATTTGGCCTTGTGACTCTATTTGGTTATATAAGTAGCGAGGACAAACAAGTAATGACATAACAAGCATGAATCGCGTGATTGATTTTCTTCTTTTTTCTTTTTTGTTTCTTCCTTTCTGGGATATACAATGTAATTTGATAAAAGGTTGGTTCAAATGAATCAATATAAGGGCACAAAAATTTGGGATGTGGTTCTCCATATTCTTTCACTTTTTGTAATCGAATATTCATTCTTTTATTTCAATGATCCATATTGTTTTGATTCAATAGTGTATATCTATACACCCGCACACATGCACATACATATACATGTCAAATTTGTGTGTACATACATATACATAAGTATATATGTATATACGTATGTACATATGTATATATTGCATCAGAAGTTAGACAGAAATCAAGGAAATTTAGTAGGCTTCTAATTTTTCCTTTCTTGTTTCCTTGCTCTTAAGGCATGGACTATTGATTCAATGGCTAGCTGCAAGCATAACATATCAATCAACGGGGAGAGGTTACTTGCCAATGGAAAATGTTTGATTGTTCGAGACAATATACAAGGAAACAAGGTTATTGTACCAAAAAAACATGCTCATTTGACAACTAAACACATTGTAATTAAGAAGACGTTTCATCTGTTATCAAGAGATCACACATTCCAATCATTAAGGGAGTAAATGGAAACTACTATCTATCCTCATAATTTTGAAAAAGAATGGTTATTGTACAAAGAAGCCTGAAATTCCAAGCATCACATGAGGAACAAAATCTGTACTTCAACTCAATCATATCTGCACAATTTTTTTTTCTTTTTTTTTTTGAGAAAAAGTCTACCTATCCGATCTATTAACGTATCCAAATACTGTCAATCGTGCGAGCCACGGTCCCAATCAGTCTGATATTTTCATGGAAATCATTATCGTTGTAGCTTTTTTGGAGCAAACCGAGCCAGTCGACAATAAACTCATCAGTTTGGTCTGTATGCATGTGATTGCTATCCTTTCTAATTGTCGTCGTTGCCGTCTTATTCATCAGTCAAAGCCTTAATGTCTGGTTTTTCCTTTTTTGTTTACTTTTGATCTTTGGAGATGCTCCTTTTGCCTACAATTTTTCAATTTCTTCATTCAAAGTATTACCCGTTATTTGCTGAGGCAAATCTTTATCTCTATATGTTAATTCTTTCAGGCTTGATTTAGATTGAAAATTTTGATGAAAGATTTTAAATTCATTAAAATCGATCTAGTTGTTTAAATTATTTAAGAAAATTTGAGTTTATAATTCGCTAATTATCTTTTTTTTTTTAAGTGTAAGCAGAAGGACTCGAACTCGAGATCTCTTACTTACACCCCCTCCCCCAATACCACCCAACCCATCCCTCCCCTCCTATAATTCTCTAATTATCAAAATACATTTTAAACACTATAATAATTTGTAATTTTGCAATTTCAAATATCTCTTACATAATTTAAACAATTAGAAAGATTTGAGAGAATTTCAAAACTTTATTTTATCAAATCTCTCAATCCAAACACAACCTTGGATACTCTAAACCCAAGAGAAGTAATGATTTCAGTGTTTATAGGATTTTGCAGTCCCTTTAGGTGTCATATCTTTATGTTAAATTTACTGTTCAACAGTGTAATAAGTATTTTTTACCCTTTTGAGAAATACAAATTAAAGGAATAATTCCCCGAAGGTGCCATAAAGTTTTTCATTTTTTTACTATTTTGTCCTTTCATTTTTTATTTTATAATAACTTTCAACCATCTAATTAAATTTTATTTAACTGGACTAAAATCTTGAATCCACCATGAAATAATCATAAACTAAAATGAAAAATATTGGGACGGTTGTTAAGTATACAAGTAATTCAAACCTTCTAATAATGTTTAACGTCATTCTAGCACAATTTTTCTCGTTTTCCACGTTCTTGAGTGGTTAGGATACAATAAATTTGGTTGATTATGATACAAGGATGTCGATCTGGCAATCATGTTGCCTGTTGTCAAAGTAGGTGGCTAAATTAGTTTCTTTTTTTTTTTCCTTTTTGAGATACGGTAGCTGAATTATAATTTGAGACCTAAATCATCATTGCATTCCCAATTCGGGCTTACCCAATTTTATTTTGCAATGAAAATTAAATTTCAGGTATAATTGATATGTACATTGGTAAGCCTATAAAGTGTAGAGGAAAAAAATACATTATACATCTTAAACATTCACCATGTTTATGTGAATTGCGAGGTTAAAAAATGATACAATATTCCATGTGTACTTGACTACTAGTTTTGAAAACTTCCGATTGATTCTTCGAGGTCCTGGATCTGGAAAAACAAATATAAGGTACAAAATACTGGGTTGAAAGAATCCGAAAATGGCTTAACAGACCCCATTTCTTATCTTCTCCTGAAAAATGAATAGAACGTGAATAATGACGTTTGTACTCTTGGATACAATCGATCAATCTTTATATGGATGTTTCCAAACTGGAAAGGAAGTACTCAAAGTGATTGTACAAGGGGTATACTACCTGCAATCTTTAAAAAAGGGAAAATCGTTCACAACATCCATGACATTTCGTGAAATGAATTTTTTTCGTAATTTACTTTCAAAATATTAACTTTACGTTTCTTACAAATTTAATTTCCCTTTTAAAAACAACCCAGTTATCAATTTTCATTTTAAATTAACCTGCAATTCAACACCCCTCTCCTTGGTCAAAAGCCTTAATTAAGTCTGCAAAAGTGAAAAGTCTCAATTAAGACCTCCATAGTTGGAGTATGGTTCCAATTAAATGCTCTAATCTGACACCATTAGATCAATAATGGTTTGCCCTATATTGGATTTATCAAAAAAGTTTTCAGTGAAAATATTTAGAGAACGTTTCACTAGAAACAAAAAAAAAACCCTTCCCCCAAGATTCGTACTTTCTCAACCATCATCTCTCTTTACTTCAGTGTAACAAAAAGAATCATGCAGCACATATACATCAGTTATTAATTTTAACATTTGATGACCAAAACCCAAAAAAATACGGTCGGCTCTTTTTAGTCTCAGTACATCCCCCCTGCCTAAATCCTCCAACCAATTAATGGCAGCATTTTGAACTTTTCGCGTGGACAAAAACGATGAGAAGTTCGTTTTTAATTATTTGTGGTTTGAATTTTGCGTATGAGTTGAGAAAACTATTCCATTTCCTTTTTGGTTTTGTTAATCTTTCCATTAGAAGGTTCATGAACCGTGTTTCTTGTGGAATATGGGCATAGCCATGTCATTATGAATTCTTCCATTTCCATCTTTTATTAGAAGCTTGGTTGAGACTTGAGAGTGAGGGATGAAGACAATTTGTTGAATGCATGATCCAGACTAGTACAAGAAAATGATGTGCCTTTTTCTTCCGTTGTCCTCATGAGAATTACAGCGAGAATAAGCTAGTTGAGTGAAGATTTAGAATCTGGACATATCCGTGGTTCCATTCTTTTCAAAAAGAAGAAAACAGTGGGACTACGGTTGAGGTATTAGAACATAGAAGTCCTGAGTTTTTCCTTTCCCTATTTTTAAAATTTCACTCTTCCCCTATTGAAAAAAGAAATTAAAAAAAGGGACTATGAAAAATGTAACGATCTATTGACCCACAAACAATTGAGGACTGTAAATAGATCTCAAGATCAGAGGTCAAACTTATCGTAGTCAAGCACCAAAGGCAAACTTATCCCTTGTACCTCTTGCTTTGGTTTTAATCTTCTTGGCAACAAGCAGCTACACATCAAAGAAAAGAAATAGTTCTCGCACTCCTCCATCTTGCAGCGTTATCCGGAACATTAGAGATGACACTCCAAAAGCATATGATATACGGTCAAATCCATTACACGATGGTTCTACATATTAACACTTCTGGCCTAACTAAATTCTCGTAGCTTTTGTTTGTTATACTGCCGCTGCTGCATATCCTTGTTTTGTTGGTATAAAACATTCACAAATTTTAGCATTCCTTCCAATTTAGAGAATTCTATGCAAGGCTGCTCCAATGTTTTATTTGGGAATATTGTTAGGTTAGTTGATCAATTGATCTAGAAGACTTGCAATATTTATTATGTTTTCTAGGGTCTCAGGTGAATTCCCAATCACCTTTTTCATTTCTCTGCTAGACATATTTAATATGCTAAACAATAGATTTGTACCCTCTTGGTATCGTGCCTACTGGAATGATTTGTTTTGTTGCCCATGGTAATGTTATCACTTGCAATGATTATTATGACACTTGGAAATTGAGTACAATACGTCCAATATTGAAGTGTGAAGATACATGCATTAATTGCTTTCAAAGGTGTAGTAGGGGTGTCTGAGACGCGCCATGCGGCCCAAGACAGGGCGAAGCCGAAGCGCTTCAGGCTTTCAAGTGAGGCGCAACTCCTGATGGGCGAACGCTCGATGACACTGACAGCCAGCAAATCTCGGGTATCTCCCAGTGCCTGAAAGGCACGCGCCTGAGGGATGCCATGTCATTGAAAGAACAAAAATTTGAAAACCAGGAAAAAGTATTTATGATATAAAGAAAGTAGAGGTTCTAAGTTTAAATCTCTCTGTCCTCTTCTTGTTTCTTAAATTTCACTACTTCTAGGGATGTTCATTGGCCGGTATTCGAGAATTCAATAAAAAAAAAATTTTGAAAATTCTTGATCACCGTTCAAACTTTAGTTTGGTAGATTGAACTAGACTTCTCTTCAGTAATTTTCTCTCCATTTTCCGAGGGTTTGGATTACTCAAACTTAAAATAATCTTCTCTATTTTCAAAGGGTTAGGATTAATCAAACTTAAAATGATCTTGTACCTTCCTAGTAAATGAAGACACATTTCATGCAACCAGATGTATATTGTGAGAAATAGGAAGAGAATCCACTAGAGAGGAACTAAATCCGTAAACCAATACTAAACTCAGTAGTCTAACTAATATTTATAGTAAAAATTTCAGGAATTCGGCTAGTAATCGGTGATTGGGTAATGTATTTTTAATATTCGTTTCTGAACCATTTTATCAAATATTTAAATTGGATATATTTTGATTTTACTGAAATTCAAAATCCAATCTAGATTGAATTGACGAGTTTTTGTTTTTTTTCGAAATTTGAACACTCGTAATTCCTCCCTGTTGGTATTTTTTTTTAAATGTAGACAGTGACAACAAATTAGAAGATAGAAGCAGAAAAATGGAGGAGCCGTGGACTAATTGGGAAGGATAGCACAAGAAAAGAATAAGTGAAAAGGAACTGAGTTGGCTTGGGCCGGAGAAGGAAATGAGAAAGTGAAGAATTATTGAAGAAAGAAACAGGGCAAGAACTTAACAAGATGACAGCATAGCACGTTAGTGATGCACAATAATAGTTTTTTTAATTACTAGGTGGTGGTCACCGCACAGTGCGCGGTGATATATATGCCCAGTTAATGTTTAGTTAGTAATGTTTGTGAGAATGAAAATTAGTGAAATGGAGTACAATCAAATGGAACCATAAAATGGAACTATATTATACAGGCATATTAGCGAAAATTAGTAATGTTGGAAAGAAGTTTTAATTATACAGGCATTCTAAATATGAAAATCAAACAAGTTTAATTTTAATCTTGAATGTTTAGGTTGTGGAAGTTGAGCTAATGAACGCCTAGAAGATCATCCGAAAAGTACGAAGTTATAATGTTGAACGTAGTTGCTTGAGACAGCCTGAATGTTGAAGGAAAAGGTTGAATGTAGCAAATAAGCGTTCTTCCGTGCAATTTTGGTGCAATGAGACTGACAATATTAAGATTCTGTTTGACAGTCAAAGAAGAATGAATAATGTTAATCCTTAGAACGAAAAAGGAGGGGTAAAAATTTTGTGTGCAAATAAAGGGAATAAAAAATTACTTGTTGGCTTGCATGATAAAGTTCACTTGTTAAATATCCAACCCATTTTTCAGCTTCAATATCCATGGCGGTTGCATATAGCGAACCAGTTCAATTAGAAAGTGAAATCGAAATACATGCTCCGCAAAGGGAAAAGTGATAATATTTAGAGAAAGATGAAATTGCTTGGAGAATAAATTGCATGATTTATGAATAATGCAAGAGGTTGTAAAGAACCTGGGCAATAGTTGAACACCGTGTTCACAATGCTGACAAAATGTTAGCGTTGTATGCGTAGAGTAATGAGGCTCTTCACAATTAGGACATGTCATACAATACATTCTATTATCTCTATAGTTTATCTCAGCAGAACCTCTAATCCATGCTGTGCCATCTTCCTATCAAGCAAACATAGGAATGGCGAAAAATATAACTATTCTTGAATTAAATCTAGACACTATAGCATTGAATAAAAAAGGAGTCTGGAGTCTTACAATTTGTTTTGCAGCAATAATATCCATGATTTGATTATTATTGGGAGGCGGAAGAAAGACATTGGGATCAGTATAACTTGTGTTGGTTAGTAGTTGTGTTGATTGGTTAGAATTAGCATAAAACCTGATTCATATATAGAAAAATTAGCTAGGAATTTCAATAATAAAAGTAGATGATAGAAAATTGGAATTGGTACCAGTTATGTAGGTCCCCTGCTTCTTGAATGTCTGGATTTATGAGGATCACAGATGATGGTTGAGTTGAGAAGCTAAGATCTGGTGTTATGCAAAAAAATTGCTGTGTGAAATGAAAACTTATAAAAATATTTGCGAAAAAGAGAAATATGTATGCTTACAGTTTTTCGTTGTGACTTTGATCCTAATAGCAATAAGAACTGGACAGGGTTCATGCTGGGAAGCAATAATAGGTCCATGGGCCTCTTCAATTTGATCGGAGAGAGTGAGAAGTAATGGCCGCAGACTTTAGAAGTATCAAGAAAGAGAATGATAATTGTTATTCTATAGTATCGGTCAAAGGTATTGCGAAAGTGTCAATAGTAAAAAATGGATTGTAACCTCTTATCAGCAATTACATAATCTCTACTGATAGTCAGTTTTCCTCGCACACTTGTTTCTTTTATAGGTCGGACATGCAGCACTATTCCCATGATATCTAATGCAGTTATATATAAGAAACAATTAAAAATATTTGATAAAACAAGTTTTATTTTGTGCGGGAAAAATTAAATAAATAAAAGGGCACTGGTCTGTGTACTTATCAAATGATTTGTATTAGCAATTGTGTCCAACATGGCAAAGGGGTGCAACTGGAAAGAAAGTGGAAGAGAAGGTTGTTGTAGTTCTTGTATTCGTTGAAAGTGTGTCTTTTTGTGGGAACCCAATAGTACGAGCATTCTCTGGCAGGGATATCAGCAAGAGATGGACGCACAATTGCATTAGATATGTAGTATGTCTTAAAATGTAAAAGCAGGCTGGCAAATTGTTGAAAATAGTCTGCAGGTACATGCATATTGACCGTAACTCTCCGTATTTTAGCATTGTTAGTTGTTGTTAAAAGGTAAATGAAGAACAAAAGAATAATTTGAAAAAGTAAAATTGTCAAACCTGTGGATCAGCAAGTGCATATTGTTGATAATGAGTTTGAGGTCCACCAAAACGTATGACATGTGTTATTTCAATAACTTGGACAATTGCTATCCAATTTAGTAGATTTGGATCAATGGTTGATAGCGGAACGATAGTATTTTCCATGAGGGCAAAAACTGCAGTAAAATGATGTCATTAATCTGAGCAGCTGGTAAATTTTGAATTATCTGAAGCTATGAATAATTAGCATTAATTTATAAGTATTTAGTGTGTATGAAAGCGAAACAGTGTATAGAATATATTAATGGAATAGAAAATATTAAATAAAAGCAATTTATTAATTCACTATATAGAAAAGCGAAATAAGCACGTATAGGATTAAATATAGCTAATAGTAGAGAAAATATAAGGGAAACAGATGTATAGGAATTTTTTGTTGAATTTTGATTAGTGAATTCATTGGAGAGTTATCATTAAGATGTATATATTAAAATATTACAAAGAAAGTAAAGATCGAACAATTTGATAAGCATACAGATTCTTTCGGCAAGTACATGGAGAAAGGTAAAAAAAAAGATAGGAAAAGTAGAAGAAGAATAATTTGAAGGGAAGAAATTAACAGATATGGTATCAAAAAGTGCAAGAGGATAGGAAAATGAAAAAGAAGAAAGAAGAGGAGAAGGAAGATTACCTAAAGAGCAAGGGCGGTGCGGTGGTAAGAAGAAAGTTGGGCCAAAAAAAGTTGTCTGTGAAATGAGTCTCTAAAACAGTTGGAAAGAGAAGAAATTTATGAATTGGGTTCCAAAGTGATTGACAGAGATGTAGCGTGGTATAGGAGACAACTAAGATAGGGTGTGCGGTGTCAGGCTTTACAGTAAGGGAGTCATACATTGGGAACGGATAAATACTGGTGTTGTGTTTTGTATAGGATTTGCCCATGTGATTTCTTTAAATAGGAAGTTTGTGTGCTAAATTTTTTATGCATATATTCTTTCGATAATCATATATTTTATGGAACCGTAAATTATTACTAATATAATGTATCCTGGATGAAGATAAGTATTGTATAATATATTAGATTTGGTATGCAGTGGTTGTTTCAGATTAAAGGAAGACAGGCGAAAAAAGATTTTGAAGAGGAAGTGGAATCAACAGAATGCTGTATGGACAAATAGTTGATTGTGTATTCAGGAAACTAAACATAGAAAATTAAACAGCTTCTCTTGACTTTAAGCAAAAATATTGTCTGTCAATCGTGTCTTGTATAGTGGAAAAAGTTTTAGATTTAACTTAGGACGTTGGGCACTCCTACGGGTAAATGACTCCGGAGTTCTTTAGACAAAGACAAATATAGAACATATATAGGCGGATACAAAAGAAGGATAAAAGAGTTTTTGCAAGCGGACGCATCAAACTAGGAGTGTTGTCTCAAATTCATATGATTGAAGCACCGTCCTTGTGTCTTCGGCAGTGTATTTCTTGCTTCCGTTTTCAGCACAGATGATGACTTGATAGCTGAGCATTTCTGTTGGGAGGAAGAATAAGAGTTCATTGGGTTTTGCATGAATTTGGTCCAGAAATTCCATCCAGCCTTCCGTAAGACAGTTGTTAGTGCATTGTAGGTGAGCATGGATTTTTTGTCGATGTAGATGAATGACTAAAGTGCGGTTCTTTTGCCGATCAAGCGTGTTAATTTTAAAGGGCAGCTTCTATGAAAATATAATATAAGTTAGGCTCTTTGGATAATAATTTATGATAGCAATAGTATAAAGATAAAAGATACCAGCTGAAGAGCATCTTTAAGAGTCACACGGAGGAAAAATGCCGGAAAAGTTAACTCCTGTGTGAAGCTATCTAATAAGCTGGTGATAACTTGTTGATAAACACAGTTAGCCTTATCAAAGTGCATTTGTAAGAATGGATCTAACTGTGATTTTTGTGTTAGTTGTGTAGTCCAGGGAAACGTTTGATGTTGATAGTTTTTTGTAAAGATGGCTATGTTGAACTCCATGTTTCCTAAATGTTTAAACAGAATGATGTCACCTATGTAAAGCTTATGGTCTACTGCAAAGTCATTCCAGCCTTGACCAAATTGAAGTTAAGGTGATCACCCAATGTGCATCTCTTGCTTTGACAGTCAGGAATGGCTGTCTACACTATTGTATCACTAGAATAAGGCCATGTGGAACATGCTGTCCAATTAACAATATCTTTAGCTATGGTTGTTACAATTTTGTGTAGAAAAAAAACGATTAGCATGCATCAGAGAAGTACCAGTCGTTTATTTTTTGTAAAACGAATCGTAAAACGGCATGGTTGTGGGCCATAGACATTAGGTATAACCTCAGGAAGAGCAGCATCTGGAATAAGAGTGATTGAAATAGCAGCTAGTCAGAAAAATAGCATTTTTGTAAAACAAGGATCAAATGATGTGAATTTACAATTACCTGGTGGATATGGAGAAACAAACATTAGGACACATTCTAACCACTTAGGAATGGAAATGGTATTCTTAAGTTCAAGAATTCCAACATCTTCAATTAGGGTCGAATGTTGTTTAATGAACGCATCATCGTATTTTTAGGTATAGTGTTTGGCATCTCGCTGTAAAACTGTAGCAGCGAGCGTTTTATGGCCAGTGGGAGTTAGTTAACTAAATAGTATTTGTATAATTTTGTCTTTGTGGTGTAATCTGGGCGGTTAGTGTCCATGAAAGAAACGCATCATTGTCCATGTAACTGTAGAGAATTTAAGTTGTTAGTGTAAAGTGGTAAAGTGGTGATATGTAATTAAGCATAATATTGGTTTAAGTATAACTGATTATGTAATGATATATGTTATATTTGATTACATATGCTATATATTTAGAAAGATGAGCTACTAAGGGATATAAGTTGGGTTTGATAAATGGTTGCAGAAAATAGCAATGTGAATTTTCTGGAAGGGTTAAATCTGAACATTCAATATGTTAAAGAAGCAAAAAGCTGTGCATGATGCGGAGAAATGGCTGTGGAAACAATCAAAGGATTGGATATTTTGCAAGTAAAATGTTCATCTATTAGTGAAAAACTATTAGAGATTTATGGAAGGTTACCTGATGTTCATGCGAAGGAGGAAACTTTGCTGCGTTTTCACCGCTGGGAAGCTTTTCACTGGTCAAAGATTGAAGAGGATGGTGAGAGTAAATGTTCAAGCGGGGGAAGGTGATATATGTTCCAGTAAGTGGGGGTTGGTGGAGGGCTTTAATGAGTATTTATTTTGAACAGTGAATGAGACAAAGTGGACCGTCTGAGCATTCAGTGGAGCGGTCCCTAGTTTGGGCCACTGTTAAATATCATCCACGTTTCATTGTCAAGGGTAATTTATAATTGCATGATTATTATTATATGGTAATCTGTAAATGTTATAGGGAGCATATTTTAGGCGTATATAATATAATTTAGGAGAAAAATTGTTTACGTTTTGTTTAGTACTGCAAACGATTACTGAATATAAATATTAATAAATTCTATTAAGCATGAGTTGTATAAATAAAAAAGAAATTTTTCGATTTCTTTGTATGATGATCAATGTTTAATACAAGATATATATGTTTTTTATCGATGATATAACAGTATGAAAGCATGTAGGGCCTATAAATTATCATAGATTTTAACAAAGTACGGTATGTTCTATTTTATGAACAGAGGTAATTTTATGATGCAGTGGTATATATTACTTAGAAGTTTGAATCTGAAAAAATTTAGCAGTTTGGATTATGTATAAAGAATAATAAAATTATTTACTATTTAGCATTATATTATGTTTAAAAGTTATAGCAGGTGGAAGGATTTGTACATCAAAGAAATGTGGCTTGCTGCATAGATGCACCTTTGAGTAGTTACATGTGGCTGTTTAAAAGCGGCAAAGAAAACAGTGTAGCGGGTGCAATAACAATTGGAAGTGACAGAGGCAGGTAGTAGCAACGAGAGCTGAACGTGCCTGATAGGATTGACATGATGGCTATTTTGGTGAGGGTTACAATTTATTTTGAAATTTATCGAAGAATAAATAATGTATTATTACTATTTAGAAATGTATAATAAATAAAATTAAAATGTCTGTTAACTGCAGCATTGTTAAATTAGTCTATAGTCTATATAAGTTTAAACTTTTTTCATTTTATATTTGAGCTAGAATTATATCTGATATAAGTTGTCATTAAAGTAGGAAGAAGAGATTATCAATAACATTTGGATCGATATCTGAATATATTTTACAGAATGTACATCAAAGACAAGAATGTACATAGCCATTATGGTACCATGGAAAATTTTTTCGACTCCGTCTTTCTTGTAGATCTGCACGGTAAATGAATTAATTGTCTCTGGTATGAAGACTAACTTTTCCTTGAGCTGCAAATCATGTTGTTGAACAAATGTTTGCCAATTGTCGGTGAGCGCCCATCCGTTTATCTTTATTTGAAAAACTCTATATCCAACTCTGAGAGTGATCACCGGCATTGCTGTTTCATTTAGGAATACGCTAAAACTTTGGTATTTTCTAATATGGAAGAAAAACGGTAATATTAATAATGTGTAATAAAAATATACAAACAAAAAATATAGAAGAATGATACTCACAAATTTATCTCTGTTCTTTTCATTGTAAATCTGGTAAAAAGAGATGGAATTCATAATATCATGAGTTATATCTGGTTTGATGGAAGAGCATATATGCTGATATAGAATATATGTAGGCTTGACATCACCTGAGATGAAGACCAGCGAGTAAAAAAGCGAGAACAAATTTCTAGGCAGTTTGGGTAGAAAAAAACATACTATTTTTACTGACCATGAACATTTACAGAATACTGCAATTGGAGAACATTAGCAAGAGGAACTGTACAGCTAAGATAAGTATGCATTTTAAGTTCTGTAAACTGAATAACATCAAATTTTAAGTTTTCGATTGTTGCGCCCCATTTTTAAATGAAAATAAACGTGTTTATGAATTTTTTATTAATTTTGGAAAAAATGAATTTTTAATTAAAAAAGAAATAAAGAAATGAATTGAAAAAATTTGAGTGTGAAGGTTGAAAAAAAGACTTGTATGTTAAAGCTAAACGGGAAAAAATTGAAATTTTTTTGTAATGTATACTGCAAATTAAATAAAGAATGTTTTGTCACATTTAACATGAGGATGTTTCATTTATATATATGAGTATTTAATTAAATAAAGATGATATATTCCAAGGTAAGTGAAATCACAGTAATTATTGAACGAGAAAATTAATGCTGTCTGGGAGTTGAGAAACATATGATGTCTTTTGAAAGCAATATAATAGGGCATAGCAAAAGGCGTGATAATGCATAGAAGCAGCATGAAAGTATCAGCTAAGCATCAATGATTAAAATATAACAAGTTAACATCTAATCAGAGGCAATTAAATACAGTTCTAACAAAAGCAGAGTGCCAAGAGAGGTTCAACATGTAACGGACCATCTCCAGTCTAAAACAAAACAAGCAGCATCATTGATAAGTGACTAATTTACGTAATAATTGTATGACATTTTATATTATTTTTAGTCATTTTGGTCATATTATTGGAAGAAAATGAATCATTTTGGCTATAATTAGTGAAAAATGCTTTTAAGTGATTAAATGAGGTTTTTATCACTTTTTACTTGGATTTTGTGTATTTTGACAGTTTTGACACATTTTCGTATTTCGGCTATAACTTGAGTTACAGTGATCGGATTAAGATGATTGAAGATAAGAAATAAATCTACAACTTTGGTGAAAACATCTGAATCCAGTTTGAAGGTTTTCCAAGTCAAAAAGCCGAAGTACAGTAGCCAATTTCATTTGGTCGAAGCTGAAACAGGGCAATGAGCAGTCAAGGGTATTTTGGTCATTTCTCAGTCTACACAGTTCTAAATGAGGTGATTCTTAATGCATTCGAAAGCTAACTCAAAGGGCTACAAGTTTCATGTTTTGGTCAAGAGCTAAATCATCTTTTATCATCAAGAAAAGTTCAGTTGAAGTTGACGCAAAATCGGAGCAAAGCTGGAAATTGAACAAAAATGCACCAAAATATCACTGTATCAATCTGGCCAGAACTTGGCCGGATTCCTGGCCGGATTGTGGTCAAAAAAGGCTGCTATGTACGCTTAAAACTCAATTTCACCTCTACCAACTCACATGTGATGCTAGACATATGAGAAACATTTCTAGCTGTAAAAGGGAGGTGTAAACCTCAAGTCTTGATCAATCTTTCATCTTTATATAGCCAAATTCATTGCTAAATTGAGAGAATAGAGGGAGATACGGGAGAAAGTTTGGAGTGCAGAAATGTAGCTCTTACATCTTCTGAGTGTTAGATTAGTTTTAGTTTAGCTAGTTAGTTCATCCTTCTTGTTTGTTAGCTAGATGAAGAAGAGGTTGGAGGATGAAGAAGGCAAGAAGATTAACTCATGTGACAAGGGTTACATTTCTTTTCAACTCTTTATCTTTTGTACTTGATTCCTAGTTTAGTTAATATACAAGTTCTGAATTTTGTGTTTAATATGTGTCTCTAAAGTTTAAGCCTTGGGTTTGGTTGAACTTTCTATAATTGTTAGTGTTTATTATTTGGTTATTTGATTGCTATGATTTGAGCAAGTTATTTAGCACTTTGGCTCTTTAAATCATGATTAATCTGGTACCATTGATTGTAATTATCTAAGGTGTTGTTTCTGCAATGAAAATTGAGATTTAACACTAGTTCAAGAAGTGCTAAACATAGGGAGTACACTCACGAAATTAGAGGTGCACCTATGTGGTTTTTAGTGATTCATTTCATGTAGAAATGAACTTGTAGCTAATTTCATAACCATGAGAATAGGTATGGATTAGTTATAAGTATAGTTGATTCACAACGAAAGTATGTTTCACATGTTTAAGGAAATTATACCATAACTAGCCTAGATGTAGTACTCAATGATCCAAATATACTACTTGCATGAGTAGTTAGGGATACCACAACTTAAGGAGTTTTTATTTGTTATTTTGTATAATTTCAGTAGGTTAAATTTGTTATAATTCATTGATAGTCTAAATAATAGAGAAACTTTAGTAATACTGGTAATTGTTCACTCTTCCCTGTGGGATCGACCCGATATATACCCTAAACTACTAGTTGACCTGTATACTTGCAGTGAACGGGTGTAATTCAATTTTTTTTTAAACTTGTACATATGTAAAATACCCGTCAATCATTCATCTGGAATGGTGAACAGAAACAAGGCCAGTAGGATTAACGGGGAAGTAAAAAACTACTCTAAGATAATTTGGCTCTTTTAGCTGAATTGTCATCCTCAAGCAGTGATGCAGATGAATAGTCTGCGACAAATTATCTGCGACAAACAGGGTGATTTCTGAATTGTAAAAGCTAACTTTCAACCTGCGACAAACAACAACACGGTGATTCTGCATGTTACGTGTCATCTGGTGACCTTCGTTAGTTACAAAATCATCCCACAATGATAACATAACAGTCTGCGCACTAATACAGGAAAATAGCCAATTATGAAATAAATAGAAAAATAAACACTATGATATAATCAACATGACATCTCTACGGAAAAACTTACTCTTTGTTAACAATAACAAATTTCTGAACAACTGAATCTTTTTTATTTCTGTTGATATGTTTGACATCCAGTGCTTTAATATCTATAGCAAGTACATCTGTTGCAGAATAATACAATATCAATCACGAAAAAGAACATAACCGATGAATAAATGGAAAAATTACATTACTGAAGCTCACCAACTGATTTTTCTCTGTCATCCATGAAGTTCACAAGATCACTGAATTTTGTACTGTCAAACTTTACAGGTAGAATATCGTCATCATCATTGACTGGTTCGATGACTATTCGGCTGGTGATAACCCACTGGATCTTCAGCTCAGCAGTTCAATATTTTTCTGGAATGAGCCTTACTATGGCATTTGAAATCAGATACTTTTTATAAACTTAAAGGCCAGGGCTGATCTTTGGAATGTCATTATTGAACGTAATCCCGTCTACCTGCAATCCCTATCCACAAGAAAAATATTCACAAGGCAATCAATTATGCATGCATTGACCTGTAGATAAAAACAGAAGATGCCTTAATGATATGAAAAATATAAGGACCATATTAATGCGTTCTTTTAGTGATGAAATGGTTAATCATGCAGTATGGAGAAGTATATATCATGGCAGCAGAGAGAAGACCTCTGAATCCAGCAAAATAAACTTTTATTTTTTTGTTGGCGTCATTGCTGATCCAATTATCTGCTACTTTTCTTGCACGGTGACTTTGCAGGTCCAACCTTCAGAGCCAGGCAGGACGTCCTTGACTGGGATAACAAGTTCCATGTTGTAATTTTTTTAAAAACAGAAATAGAATGGGAAATTAGTGTTAGCATTTGATTCTTCAAATCATAAATTAATAAGTATTCAATGGTATGGGTAGTTAGACCTCATATATCATATGTTAGTCAGGCGAAATATATCATGAAAGACAACATTTCTTGTTTTACAATCAACTTTGATGTCATCAGAAGTACCCAGAACTATTAAAACTTTAACTGCAGAAGAATTCCTAACTCTAGAGAGAGCAACATAAAGCTGGCCGTAAGAAAAGACAGGTTCACAGAGATAAATTCCAACATAGTCAAGAGTCTGACACTGAGATTTATTGATTGTCATTGCGAAACATAAATGAATGGGAAACTATGTCCGTATAAATGGAATACCATTCTTTTCGCTATCAGAAGTTTGCAAACGAACTTTTGGAATGAAGACCTTTTTCCCTTTATGAGGACCAGAGACAATTTCAGCAGAAATTGTGTGTTCATCCAATTCTCTACAGATTAATCGTGTGCTATTGCAAAGACCATCCGTTGGATTCACATTTCTCAGAAGCATTATAGGACAGTTTTCTTTGAGTAAAAGTTCATGAGGAGGCAGACTTTTTGGGTTCAAAGAATTTAGAAAGTCCTCATAATCTGCCTGATATCTCTTATTAACAGTTCTATCACAACTTATATATCTGTGAAGATTTCTAGAAAATTTTGCAATCATCATGCCATTAATTTCATCCACTGAACTAATTTTCGGACAAAGTACACATCTATTTATCATTTGATAAGGATCACATGAGTACAGATTTAAATCAGGAAAGACGGTCCCAAGTAACCTGGAAGAATTTACATGTAATCAGCACAAGTAGTCAAAGTACACTGACAGAATGAACTACTTATAATGCACTATATGATTATAACTTGTCAAACGATTCTTCTTTGTTATGATAAGGAATAACCATATGAGGTGGAAGGGATATCTGACCATGTTGATCAACAGATTCAACACCTTTTTCTACTCTAAGCAAAAAGCTGAAAATACTGGATCTAAGGCAGCTCTCATATTTGTTGCCAGTCACAGCTTATGCATATGAGACCATAAATGTGAATATAGAACAGTTGATTTGATCAAATCTGCCTTACCTAGCTGTTCAATAACTGGTAGGGTTTGGCGAAAATCACCACCAAAAATAATAGTTTTTCCTCCAAAGGGTACATCAGATTCCATTATATCCGTAAGAAGATAATGAAACGCCTCTATTGTTTCTCTTTTTACCACTGAAGTCTCATCCCACAAGATTAATTTAGCATTAACAATCAGCCAGGCAACACTGCTCTGCTTACTTAATTGACAAGTTTTTGTTTTGAGAACTCAAAGGAATTTTAAACCTTGAGTGTGCAGTTCTACCACTAGGGAGGATAGATGCTGCGACACCAGATGTGGCAACTGCAATTGCCACATATCCTTGTGAACGAAGAAAAGTGAGAAGCGCTCGATATAAGAAAGTTTTGCCCATTCCACCTGGACCATCAATAAAAAAAGCTTGACCTTTTGAGCTGGATATTGAATCCGAAATCAAATCAAATACATGCCTTTGTCTGACATTCAATTTTTGAGGAAGAAACAGATCTTCTGGATCAATCAATTGGTATCGTTGTTTCACTTTGAATTTCTTTCGTCAGGCGCTCATCATAACAGGACGTAAAGGAATCTTCGAAGAAATGATAGTCATCAAGGTTTTTTCCCATGAGTTCCAATGTTGCATTAATATCTTGAAGAACTTTCCCTTTAATCTCTATTAATGTGCAGTGCCGATGTGCGCAACTCCGTTTATAATCAGAAGATAGCTGCTCTTCAAATGCTTGCCAAAGATGTTTGAAATTTTTCAGAGAACAATAAAATAGAAGCATTGCAAATAAAGACCTTAACAAAAAAGGCATCTGGAAATGAGCAGTTTTCTGTAATGCTTCTTCTATATAGGAATCAGATTCCAATAATCCTAACTACAAATAGGCTTCTCTAAAAGAGCCTGTTTTGTGGCCTCTAACCATAAGTAAGTCATCAAATGACGTTGGTCCTTGAACATGTATGAGTAAAAGTCTTAAGTAGTATCTTTCTCCTTCCCTAAACTCAACAGTTACCATTCTCCCTATGACCTTTCTTCGACTCCTCTCTGACCATGTCTTTGTTTTCGACGTCCATACAAAATGTCGAGGAAAATCTTTATATAAGCACTTAAAATTCTAAGCTTTAGCATTTGTTTTGTTCATTTTGAAAAACTCAGTCAGCATAGTCTTTGAAAAATCAATTTTCCTCAAAAGATACCACAAATCTGAACCTTTATCAAAAGAAACAAATTGCCGGTCAGGAAGATGAACCTGCAGGGTATAAACTGTTGGATTCATTTCTGTCAGTTGAAATTCATGTATACGCCACAAAGCTTCTAGAGGCAAAACCCAATGTCCTTGTTGGAATCGATTAATTTTATCAATGTTACCAACAGAATCTTGATCAAGAAGATTAAAACTGATAAGATCATGACCTTTAAAAATATATTTATAAAGGTACTTAACAAGCTTAACAGTGGAGCAGATTTCAACATTCATGTGGCAATCAAACAAAACTAATAAGTACGGGCTGTAAGGTATTACCCATATGTTGTCCAGCCCATGCTTGCGCACCTTTATTTTTCGACCATCATCTCTTCTTTTATAACATGGATAGCTGTCCTCACCATGAACTGTATAAGGTGCAAAATTCTTAGGATAATGATTTTTGCATGCACCGCTTCTCATGCAAGGGCTTTACATATCCTTGTCACCGCACGGTCCATGAATCATATGCTTAATGACAAGGGAATATAAATGCATATTCTTGTTAGCGTCAGGTATTTCGGCAGAAACAATTCTGTCATATGATTCCGGATTCAATAGTTTGAACCCTAATTTAAGAATAAGCAGTAAATGAGCATGCGGGAAGCCTCGCTTTTGGAATTCAATAACATAGACACAAGTTGCAACCTCTCCAAAAATATGTTTCTTAAGAAACTCGACCTTTAACATTTCAAACTTAGCTCTAAATACTCTAGCCAGCAAATCAAGCTTGTCTTGTGGCTTTTCTTGATATTAAAGATTATCCTGAATTTTCTTCCACATTGGATTGTAAGTCATGGTAAGAAATATGTCAGATTTTTCATACTTTTGAACTAAGGTCATTGCATCAAGATATCTTCTTCTCATGTCCCTTGGGCCACCGATAAATGAAACTGGTAATACTATTCGGCGACCGACTCTAGAGCCTTGAGTTTGGCCTACTCCAACACTGTCTATAACTCCCCGAAGGATCTCTGTTCTAATTTCAGCTTGCTGCTTTCAATGAAAATCAAGCCTAGATTTCTCAATCTTTATATATGTACCAACAACAAATTGCTGTAATAATCTCAGACTATGAAGCAACATAGAATTATCATTGTCTCTCATTTGCAATCGATAACAATAGTACTCCCTAGCAGATACAGTATAATCCTGATCCTTTTTCTGTTGAGCGGCTAAAAGAAAAAAAGAAAGGCATATTATGAGTGAATATATAGAACACTACAGCAGAATTAATGTATAAATATAAGAAATACACATGCCTATATCTTCCATGTTGAATAAGTCAGAAGGATTCTAGCAGAAGAAAAGTCAATATGAACATCAACGTCACAAGCATCTGTTCTTTTCCTTTTTGAACTTGATGCCACGATGCCAACCAAATTCACCTCTAGAGAACAAAAGAGGATATTGAAGCGGATCGTAACACGCATAATATGATTGGACCCTATAACTTGCGTTCGAATGACTATAAATTTGAATGTGATGGCTCTTCTCAACTGACTCGTCATTTGTCTCGGTCCATATAGCGGGCACTTGAGAGGCAGCAGGAAGATTAAAGACACACTGATCTAGCTCAGGATAACACTTAAGAACTATAGTATGGCTCTGAAGGGTTGGAACATCCCTAAGATCTTTGAAAAATCTGGTATAAGGATTTTCTTGCAGGATTGTCATCAGCAGCTTGAGAGTGGTCGGCCAAAATCTATCAGAATTTTGAGCTCTCTTTGCAAGCTCTTCATCAGTGTCAAAAAAATATATCTGAATTCCTGATGATTTATCAGATGTATTCTTTGTCAATTCGCGATCATATTTAGCACCATAAGACGTGAATGCCACATTATTATTATATGTATGAGCGTTCTTCCTTAAGTGTTCACATTCTTCATCATTACCAATGAATAGACGTTTAAGAGCATAAGGCATAGCAGGAGCAACAATAGAGATTTCACCCCCAGAGTAACAAAAATAAGGAGGTTCTAAAGGGAAGCGCTTAGCACCACAATGATCACAATTGGGAGCAGCAGGAAGAATAATAGATTGAGTTGGAATACTTTCTAGGCGAGCTAATCTGGAAGGCAGATGCTGAAAATTAGTTCCTGGAAAGATCTTAACATTACGATAGAAGTATACAGATATGCTTAATGGGTATGATTATAGACAGGAGCAGCTAGCTGGTTTTTAAAATAGCGAGCAGCTAGATATTTTTAAAAAAACTGACAAACTTGAAGGATTTCTTTTCTTGAGTGCACTTAAGTGTTAGATTCTGGTTGAATTTTATGTGGGTCCTTATTAAATACCAATTTTCTTATAGCATTAATCGTGAATTACCCTTGGTTTGGTTATCTAGATTAGTTTGTGTAACAATTCTCCTTCCTACACGTTCACATCGTGTCACAATTTCATCAGAAAATCGGGTGAAGAAGGCTATGGAACTGTATTTCAAGGAAAGCTTCGAAGCAGTCCATTCAAAGCTGTAAAATTGGTAGGAAAATCCAAGTCAATGCACAAGAAGTCATCAATGAAGGTGCTTGCAACCATTGGTAAGATTCACACATGTTAATGTGATGAAACTCATTGGTTATTGCTTTCAAGGCTCAATAGAGGCTCTTGCTTATGAAGTCATGCCCAATGGATACCTTGAGAAACACATCTTCCTCAAAGAAACAGAGAATGTCCTTGAGTTGCGAAGAATTGTTCAAGATTGCTCTTGGAGTAACTTATGGAATTGATTATTTACATTGTGGTTCGGAAACGGAAATCTTGCATTTTGACATCAAGCCTCACAAATATTGTTCTAGATAAACATTTTACTCCAAAAATTTCAGACTTCTGACTTGACAAATTGTGCCCAATAGAGAATAATAATATGTCCCTAACAGCTGCTAGAGGCACATTGGGTTATATGGCTCCAAAGATATATTACAAAAAGATTGGGGTCATCTCAAATAAAGCAGACATATACAACTTTGGAATGCTGCTATTGGAAATGCTGGAAAAAGGAAAATTTTGAATCCATTTGTGGATCAAACCAGCCAAATATACGTCCCATTGTGGGTTTATGACCAACTAAATAAAGGAAACATGATTGATATAGGAGAAGCTTACGAAGATGAGCGGAAGATGGTAGAGAAGATGATCTTGGTACTTGGTAGGATTGTCGTGCATACAAATAAAGCCAAGCAGTCAACCTTCCATGAACAAAGTCATAGAAATGCTTGAAGGAGATGGTGAATTCTTAGAAATGCCTCATAAGCCATTTCAATCTCTAGAAGAAATGCCTGCTGAGGATGATGGAAATGATGCGGCATACACAGTTGATTTTCCATTGTTATTGCTTGATCAAATGGATTCAATTTGTACGAGTATAAATCGAAATTAAAGTAAATTAAGTCTAACAAAAACCAAATAAAACCTCTTTTGGGCAAGATATTGTTATTGCTTCTTGAACTAGTTATAGCATGTAAAAGAACAAAATACTAAAAAAAAAAATTGAATGAGTGATAGTACCTTCTGCCTATCTGATATAAATACATATTTCATATCTTCTGGTCGTCCAAGTATATTAATAATCAACCTAAGAAACCATATCCAAAAATCTTTGCATTCAACTTCTACTACAGCCATGGCAAGTGGATGCATTTGGTTGTTTCCATCTCTACTCATTGCAGCAATCAATTGCCCTCCAAATGACCCCATTAAGTGACATCCATCCAAGCCTACACCTAGGCCTGTCAACGGTCCGGGTCTAGACCCAGACCCGGACCGGATCCTTAAAATTATTGCGGGTACGGGTAGGGATTTAATTTTGTTACCCGAATCCGGATCCGTTTTGTCAAACAAAAAACTAGTCGGATACGGAACATAATATTTCGATCCGTATTAGACCCGGATCCGGATATAAATAGATTAATAATTTAATATATATATATTTATCAATATAATTTGATTAGGGTGATGTATTTGAGTAAAGTCAATTTGATTCCTTTTCTTATTTGTTTTTTTTGTATTAGTTATAAATTAATTTACAAATATATTTTTTTCTCATTTTTATTAGAAATTATAAGTTTTGATAAATTTTTTTGGGGTAGACCCAATCCGGATCCGGATCCGGAACATAGAGTAGAAAACCCGTCGGGTAAACGGGTCGGATCCAGGTCCGATATGTTATGCCGGGTCCTGGTCCAGAATAATGAATTTCAACCCGGATCCAGCCCGTTGACAGGCCTGCCTACACCCAGCCAAAAATCCCCATTTGTGTGTGATAAGTGTATATTTTACGTGTTTTTAATGTGTTTTATTAGTTAATTTTAGAGTGTTTTAGCTACTTTTCTAGATAATTAACTAGGAATCTAATGAAAATATGCATTTTGTGGTTTAAAGTGTAAATATTGCATTTCTATAAATTTTAATGGTGAAAACTTCATGTTTTTGTAGGTTTAATGATTCAATCATCAAATGGAGTGACTTGAGAAGATAATTGGATGATTGATGATAGTTTGAACTGATAAAAAGAGAATATGAAATGCAAAAGAGGAAATGCAATCAAGAACAAAAGGAAGCAAGTTTCACAGTTTTGATACCTTGTGGTATTTTGACAATATTTTGAACTACAATGATCGGATTGAGGTGATTCTTAAACCATTTTGAAGTTAAGAGATAGATCTACATTTGGTATGAAAAATCAAAGTCTAGTTTAGTCTTTTTCACAGTCAAAATGTCGAAATACAGAAGTGCAACTCTGTTATCGAAAGCTGAAACAGAACTCTGACCAGTCGAGGGTATTTCGGTCATTTCTTGGTCCACAGAGCTTCAAATTAGATGATTCTTGAGGCATTGGAAAGTAACTCAAAGGACTACAACTTTCATGTTTTGCACAAGAGTTAGTTCGGCCTGCATCATTGAGAAAATAGCAGTTGAAATGATGCCAAATTCACAGAAGTGAAAACGCGACTCTTGAATACGTGGCTTGAAATCGCGTATTCCTCAATTTTGGCTGCAACTTACTCTGTAACTTTTGTTTTGTTCACACAAGATTTTTGACCCATTTTCCTGCAAGAATATCTGTGGAAACAGCCCAATACAGCTACAAAAGAAGCTTTACAACTCAAATCTAGCATGTTTATGGGCTCAAGAGGAGTCTTAACATGATTTAACACTTTGTCTTTTGTATAGAATTCCTCTATAAATAGCAGCCTTTGAAAACCATTCGAACAACTTTGGAAGGCTAGAAAAACTCACCAAAAATGTAGCTTTCACTAGAATTTTCTTAGTTAATTAGTTGGGGTAGTATAGAGTAGTTAGTGTAGTTTTTCCTTCTTGTATTTGTAGTTAGATTTGAATGAAGATTTAAAGAATAAAGATGGAGAGTTGAAGCTCATTTGACTAGGGTGACTTCTTTCCTTTCACTTTCTCTTTTGTATTTGAGTTCATGTTTAACTATAATACAAGTTTTGATCTTATTTTCATGTTTAGTTAAAGTTTATGCCTAGAGTTTTGGATGAACTTTCTATATCTTGTTTGTGATGTTTACTTGGTTATTTGGTTATATTATTCTGAACAAGTTATTTATCACTTTTACTTTTCTAAACATGATTAACCGGCCATTAGTTGTGATTATCTAAAGGTGTTAAGTTTGCAATTAGAATCGGAATTAAACACTAGTTCAAGGAAATGATAAACCTAAGAAGTTTACTCACGAGAGTAATGGAGCACCTTTGTAGCTTTAGTGACTTGTTTCATGTAATTTCATGGAAGAAATGAGTTTGTAGTTAATTTCATAACCACGAGAGTAGGTATGATTTAGCTACAAGTATAGTAGATTCACTACGAGAGTAGGTTTCACATGCATTAGGAAATTACGCCATAACTAGTCAAGATAATAGCATTCACTTAATTGGTAATCTCATTTGCAAGAGTAGTAAGGAATTCCATATCTCTAGGAGTTTTCTAGTGTTATTTTCATTACTATTGTGTTTATTGTAGTCTAGATAATAAAGAAGTTCGAAAAACACCGGTAATTGAAAATTTTTCCTGTGGGTTCGACTCTTAATACCTTATACTCGCTCTCGACTCGTACACTTACGAAAAATTGCGTGTAGGGTATTTAGAATTTATAAATGTAAAACTTGACTGTAGATGAGCTAATTGTATATGTATACCCCGCACTCGTCAGTGTGCATCTATCACTCCCCAAATCTGATAACCATACTTAAAAACATTTAATTTATAACTTGAAGTGCGGCACCAGCATACCCCCTCGAGAGGATACAAAACCGTCTATCGAACTTATAAGTACAACCCAACCATTACATAAACCTTTGAATAAGCTTACAAAAGTTCCAAACATAGAAAAATCACTCATATAATACTTCACACTAAACTTTCAATATATATACATTACTAGGGTACAAATAGGCTACAATTTTGCAAAAATCGACTGTAGAGACATAGTCTAATTGAAACTAATCTTCCGACCATCCTAGACCTAGTTCTCATCTGGAAAAGGAAATTAAGTGGGATGAGCATCAACTTGCTTAGTAAGTAGACTAGTCATATCATCACTGGATCGAACATATTAATATTACATAGAAGATTTCATAAATTCATTTCACAAAATTCAATTAGCAATAAGCAAATTACATGCATATTATATATACAATGCATAACTATGCATATTATATATACAATGCATATTTTATTATTCTTTAATTACAATCTATCGATCTTTTCTCTTTCGATTTTGCCTTCAGCTAAAGAATATGTTATGAATGCTTTATCTTTCCCCTAAAACAGTAAAATCAGAATTTGTCTATAGTGTAACCCAAATCCTTCTTTGTCTCAACCGTTATGCAATATACTTAAGTCGACCATAGAGTTGCATTGCTATCTATCATTTTCAGCATGGACAAAGTTCCATTAAACATGCATAACATGGGCTGTATATCTCAAAAAATTCTAAATTTCATGCCGTTAGAAAATAGAATCAAGGCTCTAACTATCTTTGGAAGGAACTACTAAGAAATTCAGATCATAAACTTATCCAAATTTAGTACAATTCGATGCACTTTCAAGTTCCTATGTGGAAATTTTAGCAAACGTAGTCATCAATTAAACACACATAAATTAGGTTAAATATGTCAAATCACTGAAAAATTGGTGGCATTAGAACCCATCCTTGAAACATTAAATATATCCAGAACGAATCATTCAGCAAGTCAATCAATAAAGGGCCCTAAGTTGGACTAAAATTCAGTGCAATTCCGGTCTATAGCTGTTCTGATTTGTATCCAATTTTGCAAATATTCTGGTATTAATAGACAATGAATTAGAGCTTGGATTTTATATCGTTGGAAGGTCACTGAATCTAGTTTCAAATGTAACTAACAACACTCAATTTTGACTTTTTCATACCAAGCTATGGCCAATTTACTAAAACTGCAAAGGATTAGTTAGAACTCAAGGTTTCCTGGCCATTAACATCTAAAATCTCTTTAGTTTCATGCATATACCCACATCAAATGCTTGATTACAAGCTAATAACAACACGTACAAGAAATCATATCCATAAACTACTTTATAGCTGCCCAACTTCAATTTTCTCAACTAGTAGTTATCAACTCAACTTTGGTTCATAAAGATCACCCAATTCTATCAAGTTCAGCGCATAAAATTCAACTCTAACACATTAGTTACCTCAAATCAAATGAACTCTGATGGATTTGGACCCTTAGTTGCCCCCTTTTAAATTGGAAAAAGAAATACAAACATCATAATCATACCACTATTTTTAAAAAATTGGATTCTTGAAACATGACAAAATAATTGGGACGGAGGGAGTAGTAGAATTCAATAGTGGTCACGGGACAACAAAAAATGAAACTAGTTGAGTGTAAAGACTAAGGCCCTATTTGGTTCAAGGAAAGGGCTGAGGAAACGGAAAGTAATTCCCTAAAAACCAATTTCCTCCATTTAGCAATGAAAGAAAATGTGCGTACTAGGGAAAAGAAATCTCAGGAAATGGTAGGGAAAGTGGGTTTGGAAAACGAAGGAAAGGAAACACAAACAGATAAATACACGGATTTCAATCTAGGTGAAATTAGATTTCAGGTCAAATGAATTGGGGGGAAAAAACAGAAACAAAGAGCACCTCTCTCTCTTTCGTCTACCACTTCTCGCCCATTTCTCTGACCACTATCTCCCATCGAATCTCTCAACTACAACTTTGATTGAAGGGCGATTTTGGTGGTCTCGTGGTGGGCTGAATCTTCACTGTTGTCAAGCAAGAGGTACTAAGAAGTGCTAATGGAAAACCTAGGTCAAATTTGAGCTGGTTCAAAGCCATGGAACTGCCAATAAAATTACAAAGTTTGCTCTATCATTGGTGCTTTCATGCCTTTATTTACAATGTAAGATTTGTTGATATACTTAATATTTGTAGAATGAATAGAAAAAATTGTGCAACCATGTTCTAAGATCAAAGAATGTTAATCTACTTCTTACTGAGATTTATATCTGGCAATTGAGCAGATTTTGGACAGGTCGGTGATGAGTTTTCACTTAAATAGGTTATACCCAACCCGTCCAATTTTAAATTGAGTTGATTTTGGGTGGGATCATATTAGGTCATTCAAACTCATGATTTAAATATGACCAAACATAGTAATTAATACATTTTGATATATAAATCATAGTTATTAAACCTGACCCAGAAAGAAACCAAAAGAAAGAGATGGGTCAACGGATCACTGGTTCAACCAGTGGGTGAGTGGTTGAACCACTGGGTTACTAAATATATTTAAATATTATGTTTCATAATTTTTTATATAAGTTATATGATATAAACTATAATAAACAATGCCATAACAAATGCCCATTTAATTTAATTCGTATAAGAATCAGCAAAACATAAATTTATTTAGTAATCCACCAAATTTCAAGTGTAAAATTTTATCTGCGTTTAGTGTAATTACCCAGCTTATTTATGAATTTTAAGTGCAAAAAATTATTAAAAACAATATTTATCTTTAAAATGAATTATGTTATATGTTATTTTTCAAATCCATTTTATAACTTATAGAGTTTGGGGGTCATAAGTTTTTATGAAAAGATTTCAAATAAATTTGTTTTAGAGAAATAAAAAAAAAAGAATAAAGATAGAATTGACAAAACATTCATAAATTATAAGAAAGCTACTCAAGTAATGTTTGGCAAGTGGTCTAGTGGTGAACATATTATAGGTACATACCTAAGGTCCCAAGTTTGAATCTTAGCAAAGCCTTACCAAAAATTTTTCCACAAAACCGGTCGGATTCTTGATTTAATCCGATTGAACCGCCGAGTCATTGACCAGTCAACGGGTTTTATGCTTAAACAGTCCAATTGGAAACCCAGTCCAACCCAATGGCCAGTTCACCAGATTGACCGGTTCGTCTGTCGGGTCGGGTCGGGTTTAATCACTATGATATAAACACTTTCACATACATTTAACACACAAAAAGATTTTTATCAGATACATAAACTCATTTTCACATATATAAACATATTTTCACACACTAATGCACTTTTCACACACAAACACACACTCATTTCTTAAACTATTTGGAAACACATCATAAATAGAATAATATTTTATATTACTTGTATTGTGAATCTAAGATCATAAATTGTACATTTAGATAGAATAGCTAAAAAAATTGTTTATTTTATACTTTTTAATACTACTAATTGATTAAAGTTTATTTTTGTCATAACTAATTTAACACTTTTGCTATTCATATATGCTTTATTATAAGTTGTAATATTCTATATATTTAAATTATTGAATACTAGATTATAATATGCTTGAAAATGCAATTAAGAGACTTATAAATTGTGTATTATAATATTGGTGAGGAACTATTAACAATGAAATAGAACAAATTAGAGAAAATTAAAAGAATGCAATTAGAACAAATTTAAAATTCTATTCTAGGTATGCGAAATATTAACAAATGGAAACAAGTAGCAACCCATCCTTTAATATTTACAGACAAAATCACTTTTCTTTCATTGTTAAAAAAGAAAAAAAAAGAGTATAAAGAAAATTTGACACCAAGCGCTGAATCAATTTCTTGGTGAAAAAATAAAACCTTTGATCACGGGTTGTGTTCATAAGTTATAATTGCATCTTCAATCCAAAATAGAGATTATACATCACCTCATCTTCAATAGTCTAGAAAATCAAGGAACAATGACCAAAAAAAAGAAAAAGAAAAAAGGAGAGGAAAACAACATACTCTTAAAAAGCATAATAAATGATTATCGAAATTGAAGAAGTTTAACTACTATTGCAAAAGTAAAATAAGCATGAGCTTTCATTTCAAGTTTCTTTTTTCTTTTAAATATAAATTATAAATAATTGATTGAAAATGTATATATGAGGATTTTGAATACAAGTAGGTTTATAAATTATTAACAAATGTTCAAATGTAAGTGGTTACGCATATGTGTTTTGAATCTTGTATTTATTGTTTTGAATCTTTTTTTAAACAGACAAAGTATTAAGTGCCCAAATAAAAATCCAACCCACTCAATAAATAAGTTGGGTATTTCTAATCCAACCTAACAAAACCCACAACCCAACTGACCTAACCCATTCTTTAAAATTAGTGGATGGGTTGTTGGTTTTGAATTTGCTTGCCTGTTAAGATTGGATTTTGTATTCCTCCAAACCAGAAGACCACCCATAATCAACCACCTATCTAGTACAAGTTACTCGGGTTTCTAGTTAGAAAATTTTTTGAATCAATTCAATCGTTGCTAGTTTACAAACATCCAATAGTATTGTATAGAGCTCATCATGTAAGTAAAGTTTCAGTGTACATAATCCTCTTTTAATTTTAATGTTGTTGTTTTATGACCATTAATGTCATGCCTTTTGTTATCATTAGCTAATGTATTCATATGATACATGACAAAAACAGGGAATTTGTTATGTGTTTCTTTTTCTTTGAAACTTTTTGAGCATTATTTGTTTCAGTGGCATACTGCAAAAATGATGTTTTTGCGGTGACTGAGGCTTTTGTCGTTGCAATTGTGCTGCTTCTACAAAGGAAAAATCCTCATTTTTCTCAGGTTAGTAGCGTCATATTTGGCGTGTTTTTCTGCGATTATCTTTCTTGTTTAGCAAAGGCACTCCTGAATACAAGAAAATGTGCTTCCCTTGTTTTGGTTTAGAATAATGAAACATGGGTGCCCATTTTTCTTTAAATAAGATAACTTTGTACGCTTAAATACTTGGTTGGTATTGTCCTGTAAAATAAGTGTCCAACCAAGATATAAGATAATTTGTACCAACTTATGAGATCAGATTTGTACGTCAGATTTGGATGTCCAACTTGTAAGATAATTTGTACATCTTGATAGACAGAAAATGTGGGGCAATTGTGGTCCTTGGTTATTGGGTAAGCTTGCATTGACTTCATAAGTTGCCAGCATCATCATATTGCATTCCTATACAATAATTAAAATCCAAAAGAAAAATACAAGCGCGGAAAAAACTTTGATGGGTTTGAGCAGCCATTTTGCAGTCAAGTAGGATTTTGGATTGAGGTATAATTCTTTTTAATACTATTTTGAAGCCCTAAAACTGTAGAACAAGAAGAGGATTTGGTTTCTTTATTTATTTGCATCACTTGCATGTGTTTTGGGTTGGTACTGATGATAGGGGTACTTGCTTGTTTTGCTCATTCTTCTTGATAGTATCTCCCTTCTTGATAAATGTTAATTGAGATGAATGCAAAATCATGAGTCTGAAAGTTGTTGAGGCTGATATGTAGTACTTTTAATTGATCCAACTATGATCAGGTGGTTCAGTTCTGATGAATTCACCAGCCTTTGTAAAATGTTATACATTCCCGTTTTAGATTTTTATGCAAGAGATCAACGCTTTGCATGCTTCATTTTCTAGCTATCCAACTACTGATATGTTCTTTTATAGGATTTTGATTGTGATAGTCAAAATAGCATCAATCTCTAATTAAACTCTTGGTATTAGTCTGGTTGTGGAGATATTGGTGGGTAAGATAATGAAGTGCCTAAATGATCACCATGATATACCATCGCTGGGTGTCACTGTAATGATATAATAGTATACTATCTTATTGCCTCTATGTTGGTTGTCTTTTATATGCAAATCCTTGAATCCATCTGTTCGTACTAGTCAGTTATTGGTTTGTTTCAAAAGAATGTTAAGTTTCATTTATGCAGGATTGTGACTTTGCAGTACCTTTACATTTTCTTTACACTACCTTTGCAGTACATTTGCATTTTCATTTTCTTTATGTGTGTGAAAGCCATTAGTAGTGAAGCATATAGTATAATACAGTGTCAATATTGCAACATAGTTCTTATTATATTAGTATTGGGAAAGGGTTACCGGTGTAGGCACACAATATCAAAGTTAATTCTAGACAAATTATTCTTTCCTCAAGTACCAGTTAACAGAAAAATAAATCAAATAAAATACAGAAAAAATAAAAGGTATAGGACATTTTAGGAAAACCCAAATTGGAAAAACTACGGGGTCTAGTCCAATCAAAAAATCTCCACTATCACAATAATGGAAATACACAGGTCTACCCGAAATATTTGGATAACAACAATATTACCAATATCAACCAAATTAAATCGCTACAAAATCACCCCCAAAAATTACAATTGTCAAAGAAGTAGGCTTAGAAGGACATTACCAAACGAAGAGGAAATCCAAAATCTGAACTAGTAAATGGGTAAAGTTTGACGAGATGATCATGTGGGCAAAATTTCGTCTCAATCGGGTTTCGAATCACCCTCCAATCAAGACTTTAAAGTTGTTTCTCTCTCTAGTTTCTCTCCCCAAATTTCTCTCTCTTCGTTTCTCACCAAACAAAGAAAAGAGGTGGCGGCTGGTACTTTTTCTTCTTCTTTGATTAATTGAATTATTTAGCTGAAGCTTTTATTTTGTTTCCAAGAAAAAAAAAACATTAGTCAACCTAACGGATTTTGTTTTGTGGTTTGACCCACCAAATGGGCTGGACCACACAAACCCAACAATCTCCCTCTCCAATTCATTTAGGTGGTTCCACCAAATTTGTTTTTTGTCTGCAAAACAAGAGTTTCTACTTAAACAGTACCTTAGCCAGTATATCAGTACCATTATTATTAGTGTGAATCTTCTCAAGTGTCAACAACTTGAAATCTAACACATCCCGAAGCCAATGATACCTCACATCAATGTGCTTGGATAGAGAGTAAAATGTAGAATTTTTACACAAATGAATGGCACTCTGACTGTCACAATGAAAACTATACTTCTCTTGCTTCATACCCAACTCCTAAAGAATTTCTACAATCAAAGAGTTTCCTTGCATGCTTCAGTGGCTACAATATGCTCTGCCTCCGTACTTGAAAGGACGATACAATTCTTCAGCTTGTTTTGTCATGATACTACTCCCCCTGCAAAAATTATCAAGTATCTAGATGTGGACTTCCTGTTATCGAGATCACCTGTCATATCTGTATCGATGTACCCATCTAACATGGTCTTGCCATTGCCAAAACACAAATACAATTTGAAAGTTCCCTTGAGATACTTGAGAATCCACTTGACAGCATTCCAATGCTCTTTACCAGGATTGAAGAGATACCGATTGACTACCCTAATTGCATGAGCTATATCTGGACTAGTGCAAACCATAACATACATTAAACTACCAATAGCCGACACATAAGGAATCTTTTCATATTTTCTTTATCTTTCTCACTTGTAGGACACTACGTAATGCTTAACTTGAAGTGACTTGCAAGTGGAGTAGAGACTTTATTAGTTTTGCTTATATTAAACCTATCAAGCACCTTGTCAATGTACTTTTTTGAGACAATCAAAGTTTCCATTTTGCTTGTCCCGAAAGGTTTTCATCCCAAGAATCTATCTAGCCGAATCCAAATCTTTCATTGCAAATGATTTACTTATATCCTTTTTCAACCTGTCAATTTTCACAGCATCATGACCAACAATCAACATATCATCGACATATAGCAAGAGAATAATGAAATCACCATCAACAAAATTCTTCACATAGACAGAATGATCAGATGTCGTCCTATAGTACTTGTGGTCTGTCATAAAGGAGTCAAACTTCTTGTGCCACTGTCTTGACACCTGTTTCAATTCGTACAAAGTCTTTCTTAGACGGCATACAAAGTTCTCTTTGCCACCTTCTTTGAACCTCTCCGATTGTTCCATAAAAATTTCTTCTTCTAAGTCACCATGTAGGAAAGCTATCTTTACATCAAGTTACCCAATCTCCAAATTCAAACTGGCTGCAATACCAAGAATGATCCGAATTGATGACATCTTTACCACAACAGAGAAAATTTCATCAAAGTCTATACCTTTCTTCTGACTAAATCCCTTTACAACCAATCTTACCTTATACTTTGGTTGTGAATTGTGCTCTTGAGTTTTCAACTTATCAACTGATTTGTTTTTGAGTTCTCTTTTGCCCTTAGGCATTTTCACCAAATTATAAGTGTGATTCTCATGCAAAAATATCATCTCCTCTTGCATAACTTGTAACTAATTTTCTTTCGTCTCATACTTTAGAGCCTTACTCTAGGGCTCTGGTTCCCCTCCATCTGTCAGCAACACATACTAGAAGGTTTCCTTTTTCTACTAGACCTCCTAAACTCATCTAGTGGTAGTAGTGAGGGAATTGGTGATGTCTCTTGCTCAAGTTCATCAGTAGCAGTGTCATTACCATTAATATCCTCTCTCTGTTTTGTGTCAACTTTTTCATGATCAAAATCAACTGGTACTAGAATTGGATTTAGATCTGAATCTGAACTAGCAGGAATATCATCTGAGAATTTTGGGTTGTCATCTTTATCAATATTCTTAATGGTTTGATCTTCAAGAAAAACAACATCCCTACTCCTGATCACCTTTTTTTCAATGGGATCGTACAACCTATAGCTAAAATCTTCATGCCTATAACTCAAAAAAATAAACTATTTTAATTTTGCATCAAGTTTTGATGAACAAATGCCCGACAATAAAAAATGTTCAAGTATTTAAAAGACACATATTTCCCCGTCCATACTCTCTCTGGGATATCACCATCCAGAGGAACTGACAAAGAAAGATTAATCAAATCAACTACAGTCCTCATTGTCTCACCCCAAAAGAATTTTGGCAGCTTATCATTGGAGAGCATACATTTGACCCACTCAGTGATGGATTCATTCATCCTTTTTGCTACTCCATATTTTTGAAAAGTTTTTGGTACTGTCTTTTCTAGTCTAATCCCATGGGACTTGCAGTAACTTTCAAATAGTCCCCTATACTCACTACTATTGCCAATATGAACTCACTTTAACTACTTGCCAGTCTCCTCAACTTTATTATGAAAATCTTTGAACACATTCAAAACTTGATTTTTGAATTTCAAAGCAAAACATCAAATTTTTCTAACAAAGTAATTAATAAAAGTTATAAAATAAACAGCACTACCAGGAGACTTATTTTTCGTATAGCAAATATCAGTGTACACAAACTCCAAAGGATTCAATTTTCTAGATAAAAAAAAATTTTGAAATACAATTCTGTGTTGTTTCTCATAAATAGAGTCAACACAAGATTTAAGTGCATTACCTCTAATTTTAGGTAGGAGTTGCTTGCAAACAAGTGTCTAAATTTCCTTTTTATTCATATGTCCAAGTCGCCTATGCCAAAGGTCAATTGAGAAATCGCGGACTGCATTCACTTCTTCCTTCCTTAATTTGGCTTGCATCAAGTCGAGGGTACTCTACTTCTTTCCTTTGGTAACAGCAAGATTTTCTTTACTGAGTTTTCATTTGCCACCACTTTGCGAGTTATGGCAACCCTTGTCATCAAGTTTTTCTGTAAAAACAAGATTAAGCCGAATATTAGGAACATGTCAAGTATTTCTCAATATCAGCTGGCACCTGGTATCTGTGTTCAAATATATGTCTCCCATGCCAACAATTTTGCACAAAACTTCATTTTTCATCCTAACATAGTCAAAATCTCCTTCAGTGTAGGTTGAGAAGAAATGTCTGTGAGGAGTAACATGGTAGGATGCACCCGAATCAACTACTCAATCACTATCATAACAGATAATATTCACATGTTCATCATCACAAAACACAAAAATATCATCATGAACTACCACAACTACTGTAGTTTCCTCATTATCTTTTTCTTTCGCCTTACCTTTTTTTCTCAATTTGTTCCCATTTTAAAATTCTGCACTCCTTCATATAATACCCATTCTTTTGCATTAAAAGTATGCAATATTTTTTGCAATTCAGACTTGTCTCTGGATTTGTCATTCCTGTTGTGGAGTCGTCTGCTTTTACTTCACCCTCTTATTTCTTTCTTCTTAGTCACCAGGGCCTGAAATTCGTTTACAATTCCTTGTTCCTTCCTCATAAGTTCTTCATTCATTACAGCCTCTTTTGCTATATCCATAGTCAACACACCATTTGAAGCTGAATTACTGACAGAAACTATCATTGTCTCCTAACTATCTAACAGTTAACTGAACAATAGCAAAGTTTGCACCTCATCATCCAAATTCAAATTCAACGTAGTTACTGGGTTTATCAAACCTTGAAAATCATTGAGATGTTCAGTCATATCTACACCATTTTTGTATCTCATCCGAGTAATTTGCTTCAAACAACAGGCTTTATTTAAACCAGTCTTTTTTTCATACATATTTTTCAACTTTTTTTACAGTACATCAGCTCTAATTTCATTAGCAAAGTGCTGAAAAATACCCTGACCAATCCATTTTCTAGTATTATCAACAGTTTTTCTGTGCATAACAGTCCACTTTTCATCACTCATATCATTTAGCCAACCCTTATCTTCTAGAACAGGTTCAAACAAATCTCTACAATACAAGTAGTCTTCCATTCTAAATTTTCAAATCGAATAATTAGTTGCTTTTAATTTTATCATACAACCACTATCCAAATCATCCATTTTAACTAGTACAAATAAGCAGTCCAACCTGACTGCTCTGTTTTCTATTGGGAAAGAGGTACCGGTGCAGCCACACAATATCAGAGTTAATCCAAAACAAATTACTCTTTTTCCAAATACCAGTTAAAATAGGAATAAACCAAATCACCAGGTAACAATGCCAACAGTAATAATAAAATGCATAAAAAATAAAAGTCTAAGACACTAAGATTTTTTCGTGGAAAACCCAAATTAGAAAAAACAACGGGACCTAATCTAGTCAAAAAATCTCCACTATCATAATATTGGGAATATACAAGGTTGTCCGAAATATTCAGATGACAACAATTTCACAAATATCAACTAAGTTAAATCGTTACAAAATCACTCCCAAAAACTACAACTGTCAAAGAAGTGAGTTTAGAAGGATGTTATCAAATGAAGAGGAAATCCAAAATCTGAAAAGTAAATGGGTAGAGCTTGACGAGATTGTAGCGTGGGTAAAATTTCGTCTCAATCAGGTTTCGAATCACCCTCCAATCAAGATCTTAAAGTTGTTCTCTCTCTAGTTTCTCTCCCCAAATTTCCCTCTCTTCGTTTCTCACCAAACAAAGAAAAAAGGTGGCGGCTGGTACTTTTTCTTCTTCTTTGGTTGATTGAATTATGCGGCTCAAGCTTTTCTCTTTGTTTCCAAGAAAGAAAAGCATTAGTCAACCTAATAGACTTTGTTTTGTGATTTGGCCCACCAAATGGGCTGGACCACACAAACCCAACAATTAGGACTTTTGGCTTGTTCCAGTCTGGTGTAGAGGACTTGGTAACTGTGAATTATGTTCATTTTTCTTATGCATAGTTTGTGATATTAATGGACTTCTCTAAAGTTCATATGTGATAGATATTGAGGTTTTATTAAGATATAATAGTTGTAGTTCATTTTAATTTTGCCTAGGCCGATATTTTTCTTTTCAATTTCACTTTTCTTCCTTCTTTTGTACTTTTTAATAGGTGTGGAAATGTTGTTCGGCTGCTAGAGACCCTATTTTTTTATAAGAAAAATATTGCACTGGTCTATGATGGACATATTTATAGCCAAGTAGATGTAGTCATTATTTTGAAACTATTTCTTTGTGTGGCAACTGTCAAGTGCTGGAGGCTCAATTCAAGATCAAACTAGGTGTTTGGAAAGCTAGGTTTTCTGCCACTACTAGAGCCCATAGCGACATTGTTGCTAAACTTTGGGCCATAAATTTGGGTTTTAAACGAGCATGTAAAATGAGACTTCACGAAATTGTACTCGAAATTAGATGTTGGGTCCTTAATATAAGCCTTTAATGTATAGAGACTTAAGAGTGATTTTTATTTCTATGATGGGTTGAAATAGGAATCCAAAAGATAACACGAAAGTTATCTATAAATAGGATTTTGGTCCCCGGATCACACGTATTCTTATTATCGTATTTTTTAGTACCACAAAATAGTTCTTCCCTAACATCCCATACCAGAGAGAAACCAAAGAGCTCTCTCAAGGGATTAGCGAATACGTGTTGACCTAGAAGGCCACTCCAAATTCTGTAAGGACTCAAGTACAAGTTATAAATTCAAGTAAGCTCCCGCAATTTTGTTGTTAATTTATTTATTAATAATCACCATAAAAATTTTGGATTTGCTAGATGATAGTTTTCATCAAAGTCAATATAAACAACCACTAACATCAGATTCACAGGTTGGGACTAGATTTGTTGGCTAAAGCAAGCAGAGACAGTGACCACTTTGAATGAAATAGTTGGAATGAAAATTAGCCCATGTTTGGTGAGAGCCAAATTTTTGTGTCGAGCAACTAGCTAAAATGGGGTTGAACCAGCATGGTTGACAACTTTCTGTGAATCTCCAAACTGCGAAAGAAACTTGACTAATGATGTAGCAGAAATAACTACCCACACTAAAAAGATGTTTCTTTTTGCAAATTCTAATTTTTTTAATTTTGAAATCTGGACATGGATATGAGTTTGGGATGCTAGCATTCCTCTCTTGTTGTAATCGATTTCTTAGTAGAATTTGTCATTTGCTTGCAATTTATTGTGCTACTTTATTGAACATTGATTACAACTAATTTTGCTCGCTTTGTAGTTCTTGATCTTGGCTTGGAAGAGTTTAATCCAACTCTGTGAGGTGATAGGATGTAAATAAAAAAAAATTTGTCTTAAGCAATTATGTAAATAAAAGTATAAAAGAACCATGTAGCCCTTGAATTAATTGGTAACTTTTAGCTTCTTTCTTTTTCATATTTGTTGCCTTTGAATTTCTTTTCCTTTTGCATTTGGGGCATGAGGTGATCAAACAATCAACAAAGTAGTAATTTTTTGAAAGTACGCCTCACAACTCAATTTTCGAATGTTTTGTGAACTCAAATGACCAAATTTCCAAAGTACAAAGTTGTTGAATTTTCAGTATAATTGGTTATTGTAACGACCCCACCAAACTCTAAGGTGAACCAAAGGCTTAAGCGGACTACCTGCCTGTCTCTCGCCAAAACTCGTTCATTTAATTACATTAATTTCAAAGATAACATTTCCCTAACTAAAGCCATTAGTAGTCCATCATATTTAGATACATACCAAAACAAAAGAAAAGTTGTCTTAACCTACAACATTTAATATGTACAACCCTTAAAGATGACAAAGTTGGCAAAACCATAACATTATATACAAAGGGATTTATCCAAGTACAATTCAAGTTTCGGGTTTAAATTTCTGGGTAATCTCTACATTCGTCCGTCACTCCTGTAAGGAAAACAACTAAAGGAGTTGAGCGAAACCCAGTGAGGTTCTGCACAAGTAACAATCAATTGAATACTTAAACAAGTAGCAAAATTAAACAAATAAGGAAACACTGCACTGAGTAATCACTGCTAAAAGGATACAATGCTTGTATTAGAGCCACTTCAATGCACTACACACTCCTCTGAACTCCTCCTTATAACCTCTAAAACAGTAAACACTTCCCTCACTTAAATGGTCATATCAGTAATCTGCTACTCCGTGGTAATGCTCAAGTATACCAATACACTTAGCCAAAGTTACCATTCTATCCGACCAAGTCCTTTGCTGACTCGAATAGTCCTTTGAACAGAGGGTTTTGGGGCCTAGTTTAGCCAGTATAGTAAAGTACATATACAGCTTACAGTCATGCACACTTATAGTAACACTTAATCAATTATCAACCTTCAAACTCAAACTATGTCGGGTGTGATAAAGTACACCCCTGATTAGAAGGCGAGGGGCAATTGAAAACACTTCACAATACACTTTACAGTGAATCACTAGTAATATTTCCATAATAAATAATTTATCACACAACATCACTTAAGAAACACAAACAATTAACACACAAATACGAAAACATGTAGGCAATTTAAACACACCAATATGGAAACACTCACCTAAAATATTTTTTTGAGTTCACACATTGGTACTTGGATCCTCCGCTAAAACTCCCTTGGCCCTAAGATATTTATAGACTTATTAATTTTCCCAAATGGTGAAATTAAGGCTCATATAATTATTTTGACTAAAGTGTATATATGTATATATATATATCTATGTATATGTAATTTAAGATGTTTAAGGTGACTATATGGTAATAAAAGTTGGGATTAAGGTTCTCAGGATCATTTAGAATCGAGGTGCAAAGTAAGTTTTCTAAGATTTAGTAGTTTAGGGGTCTTATGAAGTTCCTTGAGTTTGCTCTAACTTTTTGGATAAGTTTATTAGATAAAACTTTTATAAGGTACTTAGAGGAATTTGTTTGGTTTTGGTTCGTTTCTACACCTTAGTTATTTAAAGTTAAAGCTAAAACCGAAGAATTAAGTTAAGATTGTTCATGTTCCATGTTCTTGGTCCAAAGTTCACTGTTTCCTTAGCTCAAATTTCCTATAATCCAACTTGCATTTTACTGTTATTCTTATAGGTTGTTCTTAGTTCAAAGTTTAAATTAAAATCTCCTAAAACTTCTAGAAAAATAGTTTAAACTCCCAAACTATCCTAAACTTGTTCAAAATAGGTTTATAGGCTCAACCAGCCCCAAATTTAAAGCTGGACATTTCCTCTCAAATCAAAGTAGGTGTATTTTATAGAGCAAGATAGAGCACTATAGGATAATCTTCACAAATATTCGTAAAAACTTTGTTTCACAAGATAGAAACTAAGCCTGAGGAAACACACCGGCATTCGATTCTTAAAACTGAAATTCCAACCATTTATCTTCCAAGATCTTCATTCAATTTACCAAGCTATTAACCAAATCCAATATGCAATCACCTAAACTCTGAAATGAAAACATGCAGCTTCAAGAATCTAGCAAAACTTTCTAAAACCTCTGTTTTAAAACAAGAATTGCAGCTAGACTTCCAATCGAGTAACTAACAATAGTCTCACAACCACACA
Organism: Coffea eugenioides; assembly: GCF_003713205.1. Lineage (NCBI taxonomy): Eukaryota > Viridiplantae > Streptophyta > Magnoliopsida > Gentianales > Rubiaceae > Coffea > Coffea eugenioides. The sequence goes on from NC_040040.1 coordinate 45,653,838, forward strand.
ATTCTTATATAGCCACTCTAGCCCTATTAATGAATTTTCACGTAGGAAAACTAGCATGCAATATTAAACAAAGACCATGTCGCATCCCTTTTTTTTTTTGAAAAATAAAATTTAGTGTTGAAAGAGTAAGTTTTTTATTTTAGAAAAGAGAATAAAGAAAAAAGAAGGGCCTAAAATGGGACTTAGAAAATGCGACGATTTGGGCCCAATTTAGTCTAAAAAGGGTTTTTTTTTTTAAAAAATAGGAGTCGCCACTTGGTATCGGATTTAGATGTACCAAGTCACCTAAAATATGTTTTTAAATAAGTAAATAAAATAAAATCCCTTTTAGACGACTCCAAGTCTTTGAAAAATAAGAGAAGAGGGTTTGGGAGTCACAGTTGAAAAAAGGTAAGGCAAATGTTTGATAGAATCAAACCTAAGACACCCTTTCAACCTAACCAAGGCCAATTGCGAGATTTAGTTGAAAATTTTCCTAATCTAACTTATAAAACTTATCACATTAGAATGCTTCTATATAGATGCGAATCTAGACCTAGGGAGATATTAAGAGGGTCGGAATGTCCTTTCAAAGTTAATTGGTGCAAATCACATTAATTGTGATGTTCAAACATAATTCTTAGAAGAGGTCATGAATATGCAAAAGATGAGACTCGAAGAAAAGAAAAAATTATAATATATAAATATACATGACCTAAGAGGGGGATGCAACATAACGGGTATGGAAGACTAAGATTTGTAACTCAATTTTCCTTTTTATAAAAGGAATACGATCGTGCTAAAGTTAAGAAGCCATACTCATTTATTTCTTATATTTGAAGGGTGACTCTCCTAATCTAGTTAAGCAAATGAACTAGCCTACTTTCTAATTTCCTAAATGGAATGCAAGTTTAAATGTCATGTTTAGCGCACATAGGGATGAGGGAGATAATATATAGAGGAAACATCATGCAAGGTGGGAAAAGGACTCTAAAATAAAAATATGCATGAAATGCAATAAATGTCATACAAACATTTGATTCTAATGCATAGGCAGCTCTAAGGGTCTAGCATTGGACTAAGTCATTTTTATAAGTTCTTACTAGTGTTGGACTAGTGAGAAAATGGGTTGAAAAATCACAACTAGCGTTGGACTAGTGTGATGACGTCATGCATTTATTATAAATAAATAAATCATATAATATATAATTAAAGCAAGTAAACACATAAAACACATAGAACACGTAACACATAAGCATAATATCTAGATGCAAAGATTCTAAAGAAAACGAATTAGCACATAAGCACACAAGCATGTACCCACACAAGCAAATAAACACACATAAAGACCTAACTATTACATGTGAGACCCTAATTACAATCAAGGGGGGTTTTTAAAAATAATAATCTAACTATTACATTTATCTAATTAATTATATTTTTTGGCAAAAATAAAACCTATCTATTACATAACCTAGCTAAATACATTTCGTGGCATCTATCTATTACAATTTAGTATTTAAATGCTATCCAAATAATCATCAAAATCAAATATAATAAATGAAATTTTTTAAATGAATAAAATGAGTAAATACAAGAAAAAGCACTCAAAACATGCAATCACACATAAAAAACACATAGGAGAATATAAAAGGATTTAAAATGATAATAGAAGGTAACTCTCTTGAAGTAGTGGTTAAATGAGGTGGAATTTGTCCTATTTTTACTTCAAAATCAACAAAATAGTCAAGGCACTAATTTAATTGAAAATTAAAAAGAAAAATGAAACATATAGCAAATTCACTTTATTATTATAAAGAAATATAAATAAACATACAACCCCTAAAATTTACTAATTAAATGCATTTAAAAGAAGCTTTATTAACAATTAAAAGAGATAAATCAATTATACTTAAGAAATCAAAGCTATTAGGGACCCAATTGCAAAAAAATAAAAAAATTTTGGGCTAAATTATAATTATTATAAAGATTAGGGGTCAAAATTAAAGAAAAATAAAGTTTAGAGACCAAATTACAATTAAATTAGGAACCTAATTGAAAGAAATCCAAAATTGTTAAGGCCACAATGAAATTAATTAAAAGAATAGGGATCAGATTGAAATTTTTGTATCTGGTTTACAATATAAAGGCCAACGGGCCATCTTTATTTATCTTCTGGTCCTTAATTACTTCGGCCCAGTGAAAGACCCGACCAAATAAAATGGGCTAGTCCTTTCTCAAGGAAAATCCAACCAAAAATGTTTGGGCTTTAACCCCAAAACCCATATCATAACCCAAAGAAATAAACCAAATCCTTTACCAAAACCCAATCAAAATAACCCTTAACCCAAATCTTAACTTCTTTTACTAAACCAACAAAACATTAAGTCTACCAAAATTATTAAGCCTTAATTATGCCCTATAATCCAGAAATAATTCACTCAAAAACATGTATAAACTATACAAAAGAGGATCAAAACTTGAAGAGGGTAGATTTGATTTATTTCTTCCAATTCTGGGCCATAGTATAATTATGTGAAAATTGAGGGTCAATTTGCAATTTTCAAAACTTTCATGCAAGAACCAACGAAGCATCTGCAACTTTGCAGTTCATTCATCAAACGCAGCAAAAGAAAACCAAACGAACACCAAAATTTAGGGTCAAAACAACAAGATTATGTAACTCCAATATCAACCAAATCCCATCACCCAAATACCGCATTAAATCACCAGATAACATAGTAAAAACTTGAGTTAATGGCTTGCAAAAGGAACAGCAGAAGAAGGAAAAGAACAAGAACCATTGCAGCAAAATTTTATGTATCTAGTGAGGATCTGAGCATATATGAAAAGGAAAAGGATGAATGAATTTACCTTTTAACACTTTGGAGAGCCAAAATAATGTGGGAAGTCACAAGCAAACGAATCCAGATGTTGGAAGACGAAAACCCAGCTTTGTTACAGTAAGCTCAAGAATTCTGACTGCAGCGAGTTTGAGGCCGAATACGACGGACTTCCAGTCATTTTTTCCACAAGGTTTCTAAACAAAAGTTGTTTCTAGATGAACGTAGATAGCGCAAAAATGAAAGGAATGCCTAAAGGACTAGAATCGATATCGGAATTCGATCGGAAAAAGGGCTGAACACTCAACCCTGGCTCCAGAAATTTTCAGGAAATTTTCTGCTCCTTTTTCTCTCTCCCGTTCTCCCCTCTCACCTCTTCCTAATGGCTGCGTTTTCAAGCCTTTGTCTTGCTTTTATATCTAATAGAGTGGCCAAAAACCTACTCTCAAGGGTGTGGATGAAACCCTTATTTTGCTGGTGGCTCCTTGTACTAGCAATGTATTGGGGGGAAACAAAGGAAAAATGCCAACCAAAATTGCTCCAAATGCCAGCTACAACTCTGCACTACATCTGGTTTCGGTACCAACTTATGAAGAAGAAGACGCGCGCGTGGAGATTTTTTTTTTTTTTTTTACAAAAATCTGATGAATCTCTTTTTCCTTTTCTTTTCTTCTGTCTTTCCTTTTCTTTTCTTTCTAATTTCCTTCTAATTTTTCTAAGAATGAATTGAAATGATTTCCTTTAAAAAAAGTAAAGAATAAAAATAAAATAAAATGAGTAAATGAAATAAAACTAAAAATAAATAATATAAAATTTTTGGTGTCTACAGACTATACTGAACAGAATTTCCTAACTAATCTCTTGGAAATTTAAGATAAAAGGTTGCTAAATCAAACTTTCTTTCCTCTCTGCCAAAGCTGGAACTTCCAGCAAGAAACTAGCTTGAAAATTCAAATTTTCATCATAAAACTCACATGTATCAGCCTAGAAATGTTATACAGGGCCTAAAACATGAATTCCAGTTACAATCTATGTGAGGACTTGAAAAATTCATTTATATTTTCTTAAAATTCCCTTTTATTTTGAATAAGTTAATTTATAATTTCTTTACTACTAGTTTACTCCCTTAATATTTGTAATAAATAATAGAGCTGAGAGTTTTACTTTTACTTCTATCTTTAGAGTAAATTAGGGTTTTGGTGCATTTGGGTAGTGTGATCAATCGGTGAAGTGTGTGTGCTAAATTTGATGGATAAAAGCGGGTATTCAGTAAGGGGAAGTATGTGATTAAAAGTGTTAAGAGTAAGTTAGTAAATCATAAGTTAAAACAAAAGTACAAGAGAGTTAAGGAAATACGCGTGAATCGACTCACGCCGTTTGTTACCGGTTGAAGGCACCACTTGACCAATACTTTGTTTCCCTAATCTTCTTATTTTCCTATCATTTATCCTTCCCTAATTTAACCCTAAAGCTGGCCGAAATTCTTGACCAAGAGGAGGAAGAAAAGGAAAAAGAAAAGGGGGAACACTTGGCTTTGACAAGTGTCAACCATCCAAGCCACCTTTGACCAAGCTTTCTTTGTTACTTATTGTTTATTTCCACCAAACCTCACCAGATTTTTCCTGCACTAGAGGGCCGAGAGAGAGGAGAGAAAAAGGGAGAAAAGCTGTCTTCATTTTCACCTTGATTCCTAGCAAAAAAATTGTGGGAAAACAACCTCCAATCCAAAGCTAAGCCATAGGAAGTTGCTACAAGGAAGAAAGGTGGGATGGAGTGGAGTTATTTTGGGAGAAAGCAAGCTGTCTTTTGCTGCTCAGCTTGAGGATTTAAGGTATTCTTGGCTGAAAGTTATTTTATCCCTTTAATCTTTCAATCGGTTGGAGTTTTGGCTTGATTCTTGTAGGATATGTGGCTGGTTGTGTAGTTTTAGTATGTGGGCTATTATGTCCAGATTTTAGTGATCATTTCCAGCTTTTATTGAGTATTTCCAGCTTTCATATAGTGTTGTAAACCTATCATGATGATTGTGCCAGCTAATGTGTGTGAATTTGGCCTTATTTGAGTGGTTTCTAGCTTTGTTAGTGATTTTCCAGCTTGATTTAGGAATTGGGCAGATTAGGGTTTTGATTTTTTGGCTTGGATGTTATGATGATTATGTGCTGGATATACACCTAAATATGATGGTTATAAGGTCTAAGATAAGAGCTCTTTGTTTCCTATAATTATGTGTTTGAGTTGGGGCTGTTTTGTGGTGAAATTGTTGCCATGGAATTGGCAAAAATGGGTAAAACACAGGGGAGGTGCTGTCCATTTGGTTCCGTGTAGTTTGAGTGAGCGAAAGTGCAATTAGGGCTGTGATTTTTGGATGGTCTAGACCTAGGGTACTTACGGGTACTTAGGGCCACTCTAGGGATATCGCACAAACTGAAATTTTCGCCAAGTTACGTGTTTCAAAGGAGGAAGTCACAGCCTCTTCAAACTGATTTTTGAGTTGTATACGTGGTTTTAACCTTAAACATTTTAATTGTTTTCTTCCTCCAAGAGCATAAGTTCATTTACTTGATTTTCTTTTAACATTACTAAGCAAAGATAGTGCATCTTGAAAACCTTATTTACTTGCATTTTGCCATTTTAATTGATCACAGACCTTGCGAGTGGACAAGGGTCCGAACCTGTGCTTGATTTTGGCAAGCCGTGAACTATTGGTGAGTGTTTCCAAGTGCATGACTGAACTTGATACTTGAATGAAATGCTTTGTTAATGTGATTGGATAGTACTTGACTTGTTTGATCGGACAAGGGTGTACTTTATCGCACTTGCCCTAATGTGACTTATTACTATGTATTGGTTACAATTGGATTGATATATATGTATATGATTGGAACACTGCCTGGAATTTCAAAACCCTGTTGGCTAGTTAATCGAGTCAAGCCGGCATGGGTCTGATCGATTAGATAACGAACCCTGGGTCTACTGTTTTGTCGAGTGGAGTGTTATCTCCTCGACTAATTGGTATGCTCGAGTATTACCACCATTGTTTATATTGGAGTTCGAGCCCGGTGGGAGGTTGATTGGTGGATGGAGATTGGAGTTAAGTGGGGCTCTACTAGACTGGTTTCACTACTTTGAAAGTTGACGGAGTGTCAACTACTTCCTGGCAAGCTAGGGTTGAGTTAGCTCATAAGAGCGACTGTATCCTTATACTTGGAAACGTTGTATTTTTACTCGATTTGCTACTTGAAATGTTATTGCTCACTTTTATGAACTTTTATGCTCACTACTTTGATATTTCAAGTTTTTATATAATGGTCAACTTGCTACTTGGTTTTGCATGATGTTTGGAATCTCACTGAGTTTTGACTCACCTTATTAGTTTCGTTTTCCTTATAAGGGGTGCGAGCATAGACGTGAGGCTGGGACAGGCTGGTGTCGTTTAGTTTTTGACTTTTGTAATTGTACTCGTGCTAGTGCTCGACTAGGGTCAGAAGTTCAACTGGCACTTGAATCTTTTGTTATACTTGGGAATGTATGAATATTTGAGACAGACATGAGTATAAATGTACATTCTAAGTTTGGGAACTGTTATTTCATTTCCTTTTGACGTTATAATTTGTTTCTTGAAGTAGTGAGTGAGAGTGAGTCCTGACAAGAGTTGGGCAGGCGATCCGCTAAACCCTGGGGTACGCCCTAGGGAAGGTGGGATCGTCACAATCTACCAAAGTTTTCAAAGAACAAGACCAAAGTTGCAGCATTTCTTCCTCCAGATTTGCTGTCTTGGAATTCTAGCTTTGGTGTTGCTTTAAAAGTTCTTCTTTTCTTGCTTTTAACACTCCAAATCTCATGTACACAATCAGATTAAGACCACGGATGTTGCTAAAAATAAATCTTAACTAGGTTCAACCAAAACCTCTTAACAAACCCGTAACAAGAACTCCAGCCAACAGTTCATCATAGTCTCATCTTAATAGGCCTTATTTGACAGTGTAAACGGCATGCATGTCAAGATATGTGGCCAAAACATGTATATAAGACATGCAACAGAAGACACAACTGGAAAATTGCAGATTAGCTCATCAAGTATCACATAAAAGCTTCAAACAAACATTTTCATCTTTGACAACCTTTGTTTTCCAGAAAGTGTTCTTTTTACTTGGTTCTAATTCAGTCTCAAAGACTACTAGCTAAATGTAGAAGAAATGGAAGAGGAAGACAATAGTTTACCTCTGGTTCTTACGGCTCTAAGCTAGGAAAATAAAATTCTGATTTCTCTCTCCAATTCTTAGCTCGATAGACTACATTCCTTCTTGCTTTGTGGCTAGTTCTCACGGTTGAAGGAGGCCAGAAATGAGTTCCTGGTTATTTTTTTTTTGTGGTATTTCTCTCCTTTTCTCCTTAATGTCTCTTGGGTAGCTAAACTAAGGAAAAGAACTACAGCCAGCTCTACTTATTACCTCTTGACCGACTAGAACTACACTTGCATGTTAGTTGGCCAGCTAATGAGGACAAGTGTCCACCACATTGCATGTTGTCTTGTTTGTTGTTTGTTTTTTTTTAACAACAATAAATTCTAACTAATACTAATGTTTAATAGTGTAAGTGATACAATTTCCTAAGGTATTACGGTTTATTTGTTAATAAATAGATGTAATTAAATATGTCAATCAAGAATAAAAGAAAATGGAACATGCATCAAATTTTAAATAAGATATGAAAATTTTCGAGCCCTCACAGTTATTGTTTAATTCAAATGCATTTCCATTTTAATTTTATTTTCTATTATCATTTCCTTGTAGAAATCCACTTCAAACAAAAGAATTACTTTCCTTGGAATCTTTTTCCATTTCCCTTGCACTTTCCTTTGTTTGCCAAACATGAGAAAGTATTAGGATTTTTTGAGGAATTCAATTTGCATTTCCTCAGTTTCCTTTCCTTACTCATTTCCTGAACCAAACATGACCTAAAGATATTGGACTAGTAAGTTGTCATCAAAGAAAAATAACTTTTAGAGATGGAAAGTAGCATGCTGCAATGTCCTCAAATTTTATTTTTACAATCAACGGCTAGATCAGAGGTTTGAAGGATGCTTATTTTATATTCTGGTATTCAACTTCTACAATATCAGAATATATTCTCCAATCTGGTATTCTGGTATCCTACTTATTAAAGTCAAACTGTCAAAATATAAAGGCTTTACATTGACTTACCTTATGGATTATTCCAAACCGGGAAAAAAAAAAAGAAAAGGAAAAAGATTGGAGCCCGACCACTTTCCATTCTCAAATGGTAACTCAAACAAGTAAACAGAAAATACTTGTTGCAATGGAGAAAGTCACCAATTCTTGGACTGCACAGTTCACATGCTACAAATTGCACTTTCGTGTATTGAACATGTTCTTGGGCTTCTTCGGGCTGTTGCTTTCCATTGACCGTGTTAGGACAACCTAAAATGGCTAAGTTACAAAGTATCAAACCCCAAATTCAAACAATCACTAGACGAAAATGAAATAAATATACACTTCAAGCCTTGTTCTGGGCCTGATGGCAAATGGCAAGGAAGTACTTATCCCCAAGTTCAATAAAGTGGTTTTTCTTTAACGAAAAGGTTTAAAGGATACATCAAAACATACAAGGGAAAAGAAAAAAAGGATCAGCTTGAAAGTCCAAGTGCAAAATTACACAATCATTTTATTAATATCCCTACTAAACTGAATCAAGTCTTGAAAACTGTGGAGTGTTATCCGACGGTTAAGTACTTGAGTATCTGTTGGGAAAATACATATACGAAATTTTACTATGCAGGTTCAGGTCGTGTAATTTGCTACTTACTAGGTGCATTTAGTGGTTTTACTAGGTGACACGTGGAGGTCATGAGAAGAAAAAAGTTTAACCTAGATTAAAAAAGGAATAATTTCAAAAATCTCCTCTGATTGTTGGGGTCCATTGCTTACATTATCAGGGTTGAAATTACTGGCATTGTCTTAAGACATTTTGGATTAGCTATTTTTGAAAAATTTTGCTGTAGCAGAGTTTTTAGATTATATTTTGGGATATTTTCAGAAAATATTTTGGGATATTTAAGAGTAGAAGTGTTTCTAGAATATATTTTGAGATATTTTTAAAAATTTTTAAAAAATTTAAACTAATTTTTAGATTACCTTTTAGAGTACTTTTTAAAAATTTTTATTGTATTTAAAAAACTAGTTTTTGAAAAACAGTCCCATCCAAACAGATTATTATAAATGTTTATTTGGGAAAAAGAAACTATGAGAAATCCTATTGGCATTTGATGGTTGAATGTCTTTTCTTTTGGTTTTTTCTCCCCTTTTCTTGGGAATTTTCTCAAGTTGTTGGTTTTCAATGGTTATGACCCAACCAAAAAGGAGGAAGCTATTGTGGGCACTTTGCCTTATGAGAGATCCTTTTCTTTTCCAAGTACACACGGTAATATGCACTATAGTGATTTCTATTAAGTTTTTTTTTCTTATTATCGAGTAAACCACTAGCAATTAGGGGGTGTGAAAGGTAAAGATACTAATGCTATTAGCTTAGGCTCTATTTGGATTAGTTATTTTTTGGATTGTTTTTAAAATATTTTATGATAGTAGTGTATATAAAAAACTTTTAATGTAAATGTTTTTGGTAATGTTTTTGAAATATATTTTGAGATATTTTTAAAATTTAAAAACTTTTTAGTGTATTTTTTAAAAAGGGTAAAAAATAAAAAAGCCCCCTGTGGTAAACCTAATACACAGAAAAGCCCCCTGTGGTTTCAAAATATACAACACGACTCCTCATACTTTGAATTAAATTGTAAAGGTGACGGAATCCGTTAAACTTAACGGAAATGGTCAAAATGACCAAAATACCCTGATATAATTAAGCAAAAGACAGCTCAAAAAAATCATTTTTTTTATTTTCTAAATAGAGAGAATTGAGGGTTAAGGGGTAGAATTGGTATATTTGATAAAAAATAGGTATAAAAATTTTTTTTTAGGTTCCAATAAGTCATTTCCGTTAAGTTTAACGGATTCCGTCACTTTTACAATTTAGTTCAAAGCATGAGATGTCGTATTATATATTTTGAAACTATAGGGGGTTTTTCTGTGTATTAGGCTTACCACAGGGGGCTTTTTTGTTTTTAACCCTTTTAAAAATTAACACTACCACTTACCACCGTCACCCACCATCGCCACCACGCCCTCCCTCCTCCTCTCTCTTCCTCTTCATCCCCCTTTCTCCTTCCCTCCTTCTCTTTCGTCCTCCCTCTTCCTCCTCCTCCTTTCCTCTTCCCCTCCCCTTTCCTTCCACAACCCCACCCCTCCCCTCATCCCCCCTTCTCGATCTAGTTGCGAACAACTCGAGGAGAGGGAGGCAATAGGGGCGGGGATTGTGGCAAGAAAGGGGAGGGGAAGAGGAAGTAAGGAGGCAAGGAGAAGGAGGGGAGGAGAAAAGGAGGAAAAGAGAGAGGAGGAGGGAGGGGGTGGGTAGGCGGCGGTGATGGGCGGGAGTGATAGATGGAAGAAGAAAATAGTGTACAATTAATTTTTTTAATTTTTTTGTATTATTAGAGTTGTTTTTGATATACTGTATAAATGTAGTGTTTTTAGAGTTGTTTTTGTTTATATATTATTATAGCATTATATATGAAAAACAAAAAATGGGAATCCAAACAGAGCCTTTGTGAGGACTCGAAAAACTATTATTTTTAAATCCCTATTTTTGGCTAAATTAATTATTTATTTGGATTTTTGCCACGAATAATATTTTCTAGCCTTATTAGACCTAAGTACATGGTATTATAGCTCCGTTATATTTTTAAAGTGTCTCGTTTCAAAAATTATTTTCTTAGAAGCTTGTTTAGTGAAAAGTGAAAACGCGTTTGGAAAATTTTAACCGATGGAGAGTACAATAAGTTTGAAAAATTGGAGACTTGTACAATGGTCCTAAAATTAGGTATTTTAATGTTTAAATACTCAAGCGATAGTTATTAGTATTATCGTTATAAGAATTTCTCGGAAGTTTCGCGTTATCGCGCTCAAATTGGAGATACGCGTTTTCACACACGCGATTTTAATTGAGGGACTTTAGACCCTTATTTTGGGACAATTAAGAGTGAATAATATTTGTATGAATATAAGTGTACTAGAGGTTTAGTGCACTAGTGAAACAAACGCGAGAGGAATCGAGCACGAAACGTGCGCGAGTGCGCGCGTAGAAGAGTTGACTTTTGCACCATTTCTAGCCACACAAGTGAAGCTTCCTTAGGAAGCCAAATTTGAACACACTTTCCCTCTCTCATGCTCCATTTCAGCCGGCCATCAAAAACAACCCAAGACGTCTCAATTTCTCCATCTCCAAATCTTGCACAAATCTTCATCCAATTCACACCAAACTTAAACCACACTTGGCTTAACACTTAAGGATCATTTTGAGCTGCAAAGGGGAGCTGAAAATCACGGTTTTGCTGGAGTAAAGGGGGCCGAAATTCTGCTTGAACATCAAACCAAAGTAAGTGATGATCCACTCTTGAAAACTTGAAGTTTGGAAGTTGTTTTACACTTATGAGCTTAGTTATTCATGTGGGTGGCTTGTTATTGTTGGAAAATTGTGAAGGTGGGTTCTATGAACTCCCACTCTTGGATGATGGCTGATGTGATGATTGATGATGGATTTAATGTTGGTTTAGTGCTCAAAATGGTAGATTAATGTTGCATAACTAGAGGAAACTTCAAGGGGTGCATGGAGTAAAAAGTTCCGATTCTGCCCCTACTTTGAACGTACCTATTTCTGTGGAATTTTGAGGGTTTAATAGATTGTATATGATGTTTATATGTTGTATAGATGGTGTACAAAATTTCATTGAAAAATATTGAGGTTTGGTTGGTCAAATGAATTATTTTCGTAAAGGTAGCAGACCTGGAAACTGTTCCCGTAATGCTCAAACCAGCTTTCTTGTTTCGTCCATAACTCTGTGCTCCGACATCGAAATTGAGTGCCGTTAGTGGCATTTGAAACTAGACATTCCCACCTTTCCAACGGTATAAAATGTATGTTCTGATTCCATTTATGTGAGCCGAACCAACCATTTTAAGTCGGCTGTTCTATTTCTCTATTTTCCTGGAACGAAATGCTGAGGCTGCAACTTATGGCTCGAATTCGAGCTAGTTGTGTGCCGAATTTCAAAATAATTTCTTCTGTGAAATTATATCTCTATGAATGTATTTTCCAACGCCATAAACCATACTCAATTCTGAGTTAAGTTGAGTGATTTGTGATCAAAATACGGAACCTGCCCTACTCTTGAAAACCCTAACTTTTGGACAGATTTGATGCAAGGCTTGGTGTAGACTTGCTAATTGAATTTTTTGGTGTTAAACACTTACCAAATGTACCATGAATGTTCCTTAGGCTTTGCCTACAATAATGAACTATGTTTGGATGATTTTTCTTGACCAAATATTTGGAATGGAAAATCAAAAAGCTCAAGGCAGTTCTGCCTTAGGATTTTCGAAACTTTGGGTGTTTGGTTGACTACCTTCCCGAAGGTATTTTTCCATGAAAGTTGATAGAGAAATGCCCTTTATATAGGAGTATTATACTGCCAAATTTTGTACCAATCCAAGTTCATTTCGATACCCAACTAAGGCCCCAAAGTCGGAAACTCAAATCTGAAAATTTGTTCAGCAGTTTCGAATTTTCCCAAATTTTGAGCTGCCGTATCTCGGTGCTCGAAACTCCGTTTCTTGTTCCGCTTATTTTGTTGTAAACTTGGATTACAACACTATTAGAGTTGCAAATTTCAAAGGCTAGTTTCACTGAAGTGAATTTTACCAAATTTTCAAAATTGGCCAAAAACCAACTTAAATCTGCCTTATGAACCAAAATAGCAATTTTGAGCTCATTTTTGAATGTTTTCCATTTGGAATCTTAGAAAAGTGTATTCTAAGAACTTTTAGTACTTTCAAAGTGGTTTTCAACGGCATCCAGTTTTTCAATTTCTGACACTTAGAATGGGAGATACGATTTTTCAAAGTATCGTATCAAACCTGAATTTTTTCCCCAAATTTCAAGGGAAGGGAGTTTTCAAATACTCCTTATTCCTTCAATATTTCTTGAACGTTTTATACTTGATTTCCCAAAATGATAACTCGATTACCGTGTACTTTAAAAAACTCCATTTAAATCTCGATTTACGAGTAATTGAGGTTCGTTTTCATGAAATTTTCTTAGATTGTACTAGTGTACAATCTTTCTTGATAATTGGGATATATGAGTGATACTTCACTATTATTTGCTCAGGCGCACACGAGGACCCTCAAGAGGATCCCACCGTGAACGCTTAAATTTCAGTTGAGACTACTTCTATTTGGTGAGTGTCAAGTGCATGTCTACTTGAACTCTTTGGACTTGATTCATGCTTGGCTTACCTGATTACATGCTTAGCCTACTTGGTTTTGAAAAATGGAGTCGAGTGTGTAATTTATCGCACTCGTTCTCATTTGAAACAAATGACTCATGCTTAACATGTTTTGCCTGATTTACATGATTTGAAATACATGCTTAAACCTGTCAAATGCTTGAATACATGACACGGTATGCTATGGTTGCATACGTCGTTGGAGTGAATCTCCTCGACACTTACATGATACAAGGGGGACGCCCAAACTCATAGGCCGACCTTGGAACTCGAGCCGGCATGGACTTGGTCGGGAACCTTGGTGAGCCATGAGAATTACATGATAAGCTTGATCTATTTGAGAGATCTTGCTTGGCATATTCATGAAGTATAGCCTTCTAAATGTCGTGTGGGCCCGGAGCGGTGTATGGTGAACGGATGAGAAGTAAGTGGTGATCTACGGATTAGAAATATCAACCCGGTTGAAGGAGAGTCATCGCGGGGAGATATACGAATGACATTGGCAAAACATGTGGAACTTAACTCCTGAGAGCTACCTTATCCTTGAATTGTTTCTGTTTATATTTTGTTGGCATTGTTAATTACTTGCAAGTTATCACTTGAACTGTTACTTAGGCTTGTTACCTGAACTATGTGTCTGCATGTGTGTTCTTGACCTCACGAGCGATTTGTTCACCCTGTAGATTTGTTTTCCTTAACAGGATTGAACTCGGAGATGTATTGGAGAAACCCTCCTGATGTACTTTTGTTTAGGATTTCTATTATATTTTGACTATGTCCTTGATTTTGGGTTGTTCTTTTGGAATTGAAATGTAACTTTTGGGGCGTGATGTATATTTGGGATTCATGATGTACTTTGAACACCCGACGTGCGGGTTGGATAATGGATGACTATTGTTAAGTTTGAACGCTTTCGCATTTATTATATTTAAGATATTTACTTGTGTTGTGTAGATCGATAATAAGTTTGAATGGAATTGCTTGACTCCTGGCGAGAGTTAGGCAGGCGTCCCGCGAATACCCTTTGGTTCGCCTTAGGGA
>NC_040040.1:45675554-45689918 GCF_003713205.1 Coffea eugenioides
AAACGCAGCAAAAGAAAACCAAACAAACACCGAAATTTAGGGTCAAAACAACAAGATTATGTAACCCCAATATCAAATAGATCCTATCACCCAAATACCCCATTAAATCACCAGATAACATAGTAAAATCTTGAGTTAATGGCTTGCAAAAGGAACAGCAGAAGAAGGAAAAGAACAAGAACCATTGCAGCAAAATTTTATGTATCTAGTGAGGATCTGAGCATATATGAAAAGGAAAAGGATGAATGAATTTACCTTTTAACACTTTGGGGAGCCAAAATAATGTGGGAAGTCACAAGCAAACAAATCCAGATGTTGGAAGACAAAAACCCAGCTTTGTTGCAGTAAGCTCAAGAATTCTGACCGCAGCAAGTTTGAGGCCGAATACGACGGAGTTTCAGTAATTTTTTCCACAAGGTTTCTAAACAAAAGTTGTTTCTAAATGAACGTAGATAGTGCAGAAATGAAATGAATGCCTAAAGGACTAGAATCGATATCGGAATTCGATGGGAAAGAGGGTTGAACACTCAACCCTGGCTCCAGAAATTTTTAGGAAATTTTCTGCTTCTTTTTTCTCCTTTTTCTCTCTCCTGTTCTCCCCTCTCTCACCTCTTCCTAATGCTGCGTTTTCAAGCCTTTCTCTTGCTTTTATATCGAATAGAGTGGCCAAAAACCTACTCTCAAGTGTGTGGATGAAACCCTTATTTTGCTGGTGGCTCCTTGTACTAGCAATGTATTGGAGGGAAACAAAGGAAAAATTCCAACCAAAATTGCTCCAAATGCCAGCTACAACTCTGCACTACATCTGGTTTCGATACCAGCTTATGAAGAAGAAGACACGCGCGTGGAGAATTTTTTTTTGTTTTACAAAAATCTGATGAATCTCTTTTTTCTTTTCTTTTCTTCTGTCTTTCCTTTTCTTTTCTTTCTAGTTTCCTTCTAATTTTTCTAAGAATGAATTGAAATGATTTTCTTTAAAAAAAGTAAGAAATAAAAATAAAATTAAATGAATAAATTAAATAATATAAAATTTTTGGTGTCTACAGACTATACTGAACAAAATTTCCTAACTAATCTCTTGGAAATTTTAGATAAAAAGTTGCTAAATCAAACTTTCTTTCCTCTTCGTCAAAGCTGGAACTTCCAACAAGAAACTAGCTTGAAAATTCAAATTTTCATCATAAAACTCACATGCATCAGCCTATAAACGTTATACAGGGCCTAAAACATGAATTCCAGTTACAATCTATGTGAGGACTTGAAAAATTCGTTTATATTTTCTTAAAATTTCCTTATTTTGAATAAGTTAATTTATAATTTCTTTACTACTAATTTACTCCCTTAATAGTTGTAAAAAATAATAGAGTCGAGAATTTTACTTTTACTTCTATCGTTAGAGTAAGTTAGGGTTTTCGCGCATTTGGGTAGTGTGATCAATCGGTGAAGTGTGCATGTGTTAAATTTGATGAATAAGAATGGGTATTAAGTAAGGGGAAGTATGTGATTAAAAATGTTAAGAGTAAGTTATTGAATCATAAGTTAAAACAAAAGTACAAGAGAGTTAAGGAAATAGGCGTGAATCGACTCGCGCCGTTTGTTACCGGTTGAAGGCACCACTTGACCAATACTTTGTTTCCCTAATCTTCTTATTTTCCTATCATTTATCCTTCCCTAATTTAACCCTAAAGCTGGCCGAAATTCTTGACCAAGAGGAGGAAGAAAAGGAAAAAGAAAAGGGAGAACACTTGGCTTTGACAAGTGTCAACCATCCAAGCCACCTTTGACCAAGCTTTCTTCGTTACTTATTGTTTATTTCCACCAAAACTCACCAGATTTTTCCTGCACGAGAGGGTCGAGAGAGAGGAGAGAAAAAGGGAGAAAAGCTGTCTTCATTTTTACCTTGACTCCTAGCAAAAAAATTGTGGGAAAACAACCTCCAATCCAAAGTTAAGCCATAGGAAGTTGCTACAAGGAAGAAAGGTGGGATGGAGTGGAGTTATTTTGGGAGAAAGCAGGCTCTCTTTTGCTACTCAATTTGAGGATTTAAGGTATTCTTGGCTGAAAGTTATTTTATCCCTTTAATCTTGCAATCAATTGGAGTTTTGGCTTGATTCTAGTAGGATTTGTGGCTGGTTGTGTAGTTTTAGTATGTGGGCTGTTATGTCCAGCTTTTAGTGATCATTTTCAGCTTTTATTGAGTATTTCCAACTTTCATATAGAGTTGTAAACCTATCAAGATGATTGTGCCAGCTAATGTGTGTGAATTTGGCCTTATATGAGTGGTTTCTAGCTTTGTTAGTAATTTTCCAGCTTCATTTAGGAATTGGACGGATTAGGGTTTTGATTTTTTGGCTTGGATATTATGATGCATTATGTGCGTGGGATATACACCTAAAATATGATGGTATATAAGTCTACATATGAGCTCTTTGTTTCCTATAATTATGTGTTTGAGTTGGGGCTGTTTTGTGGTGAAATTGTTGCCATGGAATTGGCAAAAATGGGTAAAACACAGGGGAGGTGCTGTCCATTTGGTTCCGTGTAGTTTGAGTGAGCGAAAGTGCAATTAGGGCTGTGATTTTTGGATGGTCTAGACCTAGGGTACTTACGGGTACTTAGGGCCACTCTAGGGATATCGCACAAACTGAAATTTTCGCCAAGTTACGTGTTTCAAAGGAGGAAGTCACAGCCTCTTCAAACTGATTTTTGAGTTGTATACGTGGTTTTAACCTTAAACATTTTAATTGTTTTCTTCCTCCAAGAGCATAAGTTCATTTACTTGATTTTCTTTTAACATTACTAAGCAAAGATAGTGCATCTTGAAAACCTTATTTACTTGCATTTTGCCATTTTAATTGATCACAGACCTTGCGAGTGGACAAGGGTCCGAACCTGTGCTTGATTTTGGCAAGCCGTGAACTATTGGTGAGTGTTTCCAAGTGCATGACTGAACTTGATACTTGAATGAAATGCTTTGTTAATGTGATTGGATAGTACTTGACTTGTTTGATCGGACAAGGGTGTACTTTATCGCACTTGCCCTAATGTGACTTATTACTATGTATTGGTTACAATTGGATTGATATATATGTATATGATTGGAACACTGCCTGGAATTTCAAAACCCTGTTGGCTAGTTAATCGAGTCAAGCCGGCATGGGTCTGATCGATTAGATAACGAACCCTGGGTCTACTGTTTTGTCGAGTGGAGTGTTATCTCCTCGACTAATTGGTATGCTCGAGTATTACCACCATTGTTTATATTGGAGTTCGAGCCCGGTGGGAGGTTGATTGGTGGATGGAGATTGGAGTTAAGTGGGGCTCTACTAGACTGGTTTCACTACTTTGAAAGTTGACGGAGTGTCAACTACTTCCTGGCAAGCTAGGGTTGAGTTAGCTCATAAGAGCGACTGTATCCTTATACTTGGAAACGTTGTATTTTTACTCGATTTGCTACTTGAAATGTTATTGCTCACTTTTATGAACTTTTATGCTCACTACTTTGATATTTCAAGTTTTTATATAATGGTCAACTTGCTACTTGGTTTTGCATGATGTTTGGAATCTCACTGAGTTTTGACTCACCTTATTAGTTTCGTTTTCCTTATAAGGGGTGCGAGCATAGACGTGAGGCTGGGACAGGCTGGTGTCGTTTAGTTTTTGACTTTTGTAATTGTACTCGTGCTAGTGCTCGACTAGGGTCAGAAGTTCAACTGGCACTTGAATCTTTTGTTATACTTGGGAATGTATGAATATTTGAGACAGACATGAGTATAAATGTACATTCTAAGTTTGGGAACTGTTATTTCATTTCCTTTTGACGTTATAATTTGTTTCTTGAAGTAGTGAGTGAGAGTGAGTCCTGACAAGAGTTGGGCAGGCGATCCGCTAAACCCTGGGGTACGCCCTAGGGAAGGTGGGATCGTCACAATCTACCAAAGTTTTCAAAGAACAAGACCAAAGTTGCAGCATTTCTTCCTCCAGATTTGCTGTCTTGGAATTCTAGCTTTGGTGTTGCTTTAAAAGTTCTTCTTTTCTTGCTTTTAACACTCCAAATCTCATGTACACAATCAGATTAAGACCACGGATGTTGCTAAAAATAAATCTTAACTAGGTTCAACCAAAACCTCTTAACAAACCCGTAACAAGAACTCCAGCCAACAGTTCATCATAGTCTCATCTTAATAGGCCTTATTTGACAGTGTAAACGGCATGCATGTCAAGATATGTGGCCAAAACATGTATATAAGACATGCAACAGAAGACACAACTGGAAAATTGCAGATTAGCTCATCAAGTATCACATAAAAGCTTCAAACAAACATTTTCATCTTTGACAACCTTTGTTTTCCAGAAAGTGTTCTTTTTACTTGGTTCTAATTCAGTCTCAAAGACTACTAGCTAAATGTAGAAGAAATGGAAGAGGAAGACAATAGTTTACCTCTGGTTCTTACGGCTCTAAGCTAGGAAAATAAAATTCTGATTTCTCTCTCCAATTCTTAGCTCGATAGACTACATTCCTTCTTGCTTTGTGGCTAGTTCTCACGGTTGAAGGAGGCCAGAAATGAGTTCCTGGTTATTTTTTTTTTGTGGTATTTCTCTCCTTTTCTCCTTAATGTCTCTTGGGTAGCTAAACTAAGGAAAAGAACTACAGCCAGCTCTACTTATTACCTCTTGACCGACTAGAACTACACTTGCATGTTAGTTGGCCAGCTAATGAGGACAAGTGTCCACCACATTGCATGTTGTCTTGTTTGTTGTTTGTTTTTTTTTAACAACAATAAATTCTAACTAATACTAATGTTTAATAGTGTAAGTGATACAATTTCCTAAGGTATTACGGTTTATTTGTTAATAAATAGATGTAATTAAATATGTCAATCAAGAATAAAAGAAAATGGAACATGCATCAAATTTTAAATAAGATATGAAAATTTTCGAGCCCTCACAGTTATTGTTTAATTCAAATGCATTTCCATTTTAATTTTATTTTCTATTATCATTTCCTTGTAGAAATCCACTTCAAACAAAAGAATTACTTTCCTTGGAATCTTTTTCCATTTCCCTTGCACTTTCCTTTGTTTGCCAAACATGAGAAAGTATTAGGATTTTTTGAGGAATTCAATTTGCATTTCCTCAGTTTCCTTTCCTTACTCATTTCCTGAACCAAACATGACCTAAAGATATTGGACTAGTAAGTTGTCATCAAAGAAAAATAACTTTTAGAGATGGAAAGTAGCATGCTGCAATGTCCTCAAATTTTATTTTTACAATCAACGGCTAGATCAGAGGTTTGAAGGATGCTTATTTTATATTC
The DNA here is from genome assembly GCF_003713205.1 of Coffea eugenioides. Classification (NCBI taxonomy): domain Eukaryota; kingdom Viridiplantae; phylum Streptophyta; class Magnoliopsida; order Gentianales; family Rubiaceae; genus Coffea; species Coffea eugenioides. Next base: position 45,680,872 of record NC_040040.1, read on the forward strand.
TGGTATTCAACTTCTACAATATCAGAATATATTCTCCAATCTGGTATTCTGGTATCCTACTTATTAAAGTCAAACTGTCAAAATATAAAGGCTTTACATTGACTTACCTTATGGATTATTCCAAACCGGGAAAAAAAAAAAGAAAAGGAAAAAGATTGGAGCCCGACCACTTTCCATTCTCAAATGGTAACTCAAACAAGTAAACAGAAAATACTTGTTGCAATGGAGAAAGTCACCAATTCTTGGACTGCACAGTTCACATGCTACAAATTGCACTTTCGTGTATTGAACATGTTCTTGGGCTTCTTCGGGCTGTTGCTTTCCATTGACCGTGTTAGGACAACCTAAAATGGCTAAGTTACAAAGTATCAAACCCCAAATTCAAACAATCACTAGACGAAAATGAAATAAATATACACTTCAAGCCTTGTTCTGGGCCTGATGGCAAATGGCAAGGAAGTACTTATCCCCAAGTTCAATAAAGTGGTTTTTCTTTAACGAAAAGGTTTAAAGGATACATCAAAACATACAAGGGAAAAGAAAAAAAGGATCAGCTTGAAAGTCCAAGTGCAAAATTACACAATCATTTTATTAATATCCCTACTAAACTGAATCAAGTCTTGAAAACTGTGGAGTGTTATCCGACGGTTAAGTACTTGAGTATCTGTTGGGAAAATACATATACGAAATTTTACTATGCAGGTTCAGGTCGTGTAATTTGCTACTTACTAGGTGCATTTAGTGGTTTTACTAGGTGACACGTGGAGGTCATGAGAAGAAAAAAGTTTAACCTAGATTAAAAAAGGAATAATTTCAAAAATCTCCTCTGATTGTTGGGGTCCATTGCTTACATTATCAGGGTTGAAATTACTGGCATTGTCTTAAGACATTTTGGATTAGCTATTTTTGAAAAATTTTGCTGTAGCAGAGTTTTTAGATTATATTTTGGGATATTTTCAGAAAATATTTTGGGATATTTAAGAGTAGAAGTGTTTCTAGAATATATTTTGAGATATTTTTAAAAATTTTTAAAAAATTTAAACTAATTTTTAGATTACCTTTTAGAGTACTTTTTAAAAATTTTTATTGTATTTAAAAAACTAGTTTTTGAAAAACAGTCCCATCCAAACAGATTATTATAAATGTTTATTTGGGAAAAAGAAACTATGAGAAATCCTATTGGCATTTGATGGTTGAATGTCTTTTCTTTTGGTTTTTTCTCCCCTTTTCTTGGGAATTTTCTCAAGTTGTTGGTTTTCAATGGTTATGACCCAACCAAAAAGGAGGAAGCTATTGTGGGCACTTTGCCTTATGAGAGATCCTTTTCTTTTCCAAGTACACACGGTAATATGCACTATAGTGATTTCTATTAAGTTTTTTTTTCTTATTATCGAGTAAACCACTAGCAATTAGGGGGTGTGAAAGGTAAAGATACTAATGCTATTAGCTTAGGCTCTATTTGGATTAGTTATTTTTTGGATTGTTTTTAAAATATTTTATGATAGTAGTGTATATAAAAAACTTTTAATGTAAATGTTTTTGGTAATGTTTTTGAAATATATTTTGAGATATTTTTAAAATTTAAAAACTTTTTAGTGTATTTTTTAAAAAGGGTAAAAAATAAAAAAGCCCCCTGTGGTAAACCTAATACACAGAAAAGCCCCCTGTGGTTTCAAAATATACAACACGACTCCTCATACTTTGAATTAAATTGTAAAGGTGACGGAATCCGTTAAACTTAACGGAAATGGTCAAAATGACCAAAATACCCTGATATAATTAAGCAAAAGACAGCTCAAAAAAATCATTTTTTTTATTTTCTAAATAGAGAGAATTGAGGGTTAAGGGGTAGAATTGGTATATTTGATAAAAAATAGGTATAAAAATTTTTTTTTAGGTTCCAATAAGTCATTTCCGTTAAGTTTAACGGATTCCGTCACTTTTACAATTTAGTTCAAAGCATGAGATGTCGTATTATATATTTTGAAACTATAGGGGGTTTTTCTGTGTATTAGGCTTACCACAGGGGGCTTTTTTGTTTTTAACCCTTTTAAAAATTAACACTACCACTTACCACCGTCACCCACCATCGCCACCACGCCCTCCCTCCTCCTCTCTCTTCCTCTTCATCCCCCTTTCTCCTTCCCTCCTTCTCTTTCGTCCTCCCTCTTCCTCCTCCTCCTTTCCTCTTCCCCTCCCCTTTCCTTCCACAACCCCACCCCTCCCCTCATCCCCCCTTCTCGATCTAGTTGCGAACAACTCGAGGAGAGGGAGGCAATAGGGGCGGGGATTGTGGCAAGAAAGGGGAGGGGAAGAGGAAGTAAGGAGGCAAGGAGAAGGAGGGGAGGAGAAAAGGAGGAAAAGAGAGAGGAGGAGGGAGGGGGTGGGTAGGCGGCGGTGATGGGCGGGAGTGATAGATGGAAGAAGAAAATAGTGTACAATTAATTTTTTTAATTTTTTTGTATTATTAGAGTTGTTTTTGATATACTGTATAAATGTAGTGTTTTTAGAGTTGTTTTTGTTTATATATTATTATAGCATTATATATGAAAAACAAAAAATGGGAATCCAAACAGAGCCTTTGTGAGGACTCGAAAAACTATTATTTTTAAATCCCTATTTTTGGCTAAATTAATTATTTATTTGGATTTTTGCCACGAATAATATTTTCTAGCCTTATTAGACCTAAGTACATGGTATTATAGCTCCGTTATATTTTTAAAGTGTCTCGTTTCAAAAATTATTTTCTTAGAAGCTTGTTTAGTGAAAAGTGAAAACGCGTTTGGAAAATTTTAACCGATGGAGAGTACAATAAGTTTGAAAAATTGGAGACTTGTACAATGGTCCTAAAATTAGGTATTTTAATGTTTAAATACTCAAGCGATAGTTATTAGTATTATCGTTATAAGAATTTCTCGGAAGTTTCGCGTTATCGCGCTCAAATTGGAGATACGCGTTTTCACACACGCGATTTTAATTGAGGGACTTTAGACCCTTATTTTGGGACAATTAAGAGTGAATAATATTTGTATGAATAAGTGTACTAAGAGGTTTAGTGCACTAGTGAAACAAAACGCGAGAGGGAATCGAGCACGAAACTGCAGCGAGTACGCGCGTAGAAGAGTTGACTTTTTGCACCATTTTTAGCCACACAAGTGAAGCTTCCTTAGGAGCAAATTTGAAACATTTTCCTCTCTCTCATCTCTCATTCAAGCCGGCCATCAAGCTGCAAAAAACAACCCAAGACGTCTCAATTTCTCCATCTCCAAATCTTGCACAAAATCTTCATCCAATTCACACCAAACTTAAACCACACTTGGCTTAACACTTAAGGATCATTTGAGCTGCAAAGGGGAGCTGAAAATCACGGTTTTGCTGGAGTAAAGGGGGATGAAATTCTGCTTGAACATCAAACCAAAGTAAGTGATGATCAACTCATAGAATCTTGTCTTTTGGAAGTCATATAGCATGATTAAGCTCTAGCATGCCTTTGGTTAGCTTGTTTTTGGTGTAAAATAAAATGGGTGGGCTCTATGAACTCCCACCTTTGTCTTGGGGACTGATCTCTTGCTTGATGATGGATTTAATGTTGGTTTAGTGCTCAAAATGGTAGATTAATGGTGTATTATTAGTAGAAACTTCAAGGGGTGCATGGAGTAAAAAGTTCCGATTCTGCCCCTACTTTGAACGTACCTATTTCTGCGGAATTTTGAGGGTTTAATGGCTTGTATATGATGTTTATATGTTGTATAGATGGTGTACAAAATTTCATTGAAAAATATTGAGTTTTGGTTGGTTAAATGAATTATTTTCGTGCAGGTAGCAGACCTGGAAACTGTTCCAGTAATGCTCAGACCAGCTTTCTTGTTTCGTCCATAACTCTGTGCTCCGACGTCAAAATCAAGTGCCGTCAGCGGCATTTGAAACTAGAAATTCCCACCTTTCCAACGGTATAAAATGAATGTTCTGATTCCTTGTATGTGAGCCGAACCAACCATTTAAATTGGGCTGTTCTGTTTCTCTGTTTTCCGGGAACGAAATGCTGAGGCTGCAACTTGTGGCTCGAATTCGAGCTAGTTGTGTGCCGAATTTCAAAATGATTTCTTCTGTGAAATTATAGCTCTATGAATTTATTTTCCAACGCTATAAACCATGCTCAATTCTGAGTTAATTTGAGTGATTTGTGATCAAATTATGGAACCTGCCCTACTCTTGAAAACCCTAACTTTTGGACAGATTTGATGCAAGGCTTGGTGTAGACTTGCTAATTGAATTTTTTGGGTGTTAAACACTTACCAAATGTACCATGAATGTTCCTTAGGCTTTTCCTACACTAATGAACTATGTTTGGAGGATTTTCCTTGACCAAATGTTTGGAATGGAAAACCAAAAAGCTCAAGGCAGTTCTGCCTTAGGATTTTCGAAAATTTGGGTGTTTGGTCGACTACCTTCCCGAAGGTATTTTTCCATGAAAGTTGATAGAGAAATACCCTTTATATAGGAGTATTATACTGCCAAATTTTGTACCAATCCAAGTCCATTTCGATACCCAACTAAGGTCCCAAAGTCGGAAACTCAAATCTGGAAATTTGTTCAGCAGTTTCGAATTTTCCCAAATTTTGAGCTGCTGTATCTCGGTGCTCGAAACTCCGTTTCTTGTTCCGCTTGTTTTGTTGTAAACTTGGATTACAACACTATTAGAGTTGCAAATTTCAAAGTCTAGTTTCACTCAAGTGAATTTTACGAATTTTCAAAGTTGGCCAAAAACCAACTTAAATCTGCCTTATTAACCAAAACAGCAACTTTGAGCTCATTTTTGAATGTTTTCCATTTGGAATCTTAGAAAAATGTATTCTAAGAACTTTTAGTACTTTCAAAGAGGTTTCCAACGGCACCCAGTTTTCCAATTTCTGACTTGTAGAATGGGAGATACGATTTTTCAAAGTATCGTATCAAACCTGAATTTTTTTCCCAAATTCCAAGGGGAGGGAGTTTTCAAGTACTCCTTATTCCTTCAATATTTCTTGAACGTTTTATACTTGATTTCCCAAAATGAAAACTCGATTACCGTGTACTTTAAGAAACTCCATTTAAACCTCGATTTACGAGTAATTGAGATTCGTTTTCATGAAATTTCCTTAGATTGTACTAGTGTACAATCTTCCTTGATAATTGGGATATATGAGTGATACTTCACTATCATGTGCTCAGGCGCACACGAGGACCCTCGAGAGGATCCCACGGTGAACGCTTAAATTTCGGTTGAGACTACTTCTACTTGGTGAGTGTCAAGTGTATGGCTACTTGAACTCTATGGACTTGATTCATGCTTGGCTTACCTGATTGCATGTTTACCCTACTTGGTTTTGAAAAATGGAGTCGAGTGTGTACTTTATCGCACTCGTTCTCATTTGAAACAAATGACTCATGCTTAACATGTTTTGCCTGGTTTACATGACCTGAAATACATGCTTAAACCTGTCAAATGCTTGAATACATGACATGGTATGCTATGGCTGCATACGTCGTTGGAGTGAATCTCCTCGACACTTACATGATACAAGGGGGACGCCCAAACTCATAGGCCGACCTTGGAACTCGAGCCGGCATGGGCTTGGTCGAGAACCTTCGGTGAGCCATGAGATTCACATGATAAGCTTGATCTATTGAGAGATCTTGCTTGGCATACTCGTGGAGTATCGCCTTATAAATGTCGTGCGGGCCCGGAGCGGTGTATGGTGGACGGATGAGAAGTAAGTGGTGATCTACGGATTAGAAATATCAACCCGGTTGACGGAGAGTCATCGCGGGGAGATATACGAATGACATCGGCAAAACAAGTGGAACTTAGCTCCTGAGAGCTACCTTATCCTTGAATTGTTTCTGTTTACATTTTGTTGGCATTGTTAATTACTTGCAAGTTATCACTTGAACTGTTACTTGGGCTTGTTACCTGAACTATGTGTCTGCATGTGTGTTCTTGGCCTCACGAGCGTTTTTGCTCACCCTGTAGATTTGTTTTCCTTAATAGGATTGAACTCGGAGATGTATTGGAGAAACCCTCCTGATGTACTTTTGTTTAGGATTTCTATTATATTTTGACTATGCCCTTGGTTTTGGGTTGTTCTTTTGGAATTGAAATGTAACTTTTGGGGCGTGATGTATATTTGGGATTCATGATGTACTTTGAACACCCGACGTGCGGGTTGGATAATGGATGACTATTGTTAAGCTTGAACGCTTCCGCATTTACTATATTTAAGTTATTTACTTGTGTTGTGTAGATCGATAATAAGCTTGAATGGAATTGCTTGAGTCCTGGCGAGAGCTAGGCAGGCGTCCCGCGGAATACCCTTGGTTCGCCTTAGGGAGAAGTGGGGGCGTCACAGCCTTATTTCAGGAAAAGACTTGACCATACGTAAAAGCTATTAGAACTTGTTCCTGTTACAGGTTTTTTACAGGTTTATTTTCCTTATTCAATTAATTTTGATTTTTCTTGTCATGTTATCTGTTAGTACCTATATAGCTAAGAATTTTTCAACAATTTTCCAATTGAAAATATTCTATTTAATGTGCAGAGAAACTTATCGAAATTCTTGTTGGAGCTCAAACAAGCTACATGTACATGTCAAGTTCACGATTTGGTAGTTACAACTTACTCTGAACATTGTATTTGTGTATTACTCCCTGCACCAAAGCAGCACTCATTTTCTGCAATATCTGTTCTTAATGATAAAAGATGTGGCTGAATTCCATGATTCCCCTCTGATTTGAAGAGACCATAATTTTTGCATCATGTTTTCACTGTCAACTTGCAATGTAGCACAAACGAATATTTTTTTGCAGCCAAAATATTGATGCTCACATTGATAATATCTAGTCATTGAGGTAGTTGTGGAGTTTATATGCTATTACATAAGAATGAGAAAATTGGCTGTTGCAATAAGCTAGCTATTGGTGCTGTTGTCAAAACATGGCTTCAAGTTGTTGCCGTTGTTTTTTGGTTTTTTAAATACACTTACACCCCCGGAACTTTAGTAATTGTTTTCAACCTTTTAATGATTTCAATCTTTTCTTACATATATATAAAAAACTAAGACTTCTTCTCTCACGTTGATCCACATGGTGGCATTAGAGGATGGAGAAAAATTTTCTTCCTTTTATGTCCTAGGAATGTTTACTACTTCTCCTAATAGTATATCACTGTTAAGGTCATTGTTGCCTTTTTACATGAAATTACTATCTTGCCCAAAGAAAAATAACTAGCCCCAAAACGGTAACTAACTATTGAGGGTTATTTCTGACTTTTTGCACATATTCTTTTGCTTTACTTCTCAGTCTTTCCCGTCTCTTCCCCTCTTTTCTTAGACCAAAGAAAGCGGTAGTTGGCACTTGGCATTAGCTCTGTTCTCCACTTCTTCTTTGTCTCCATTATGAAAGACAAGAAGCCAAAAAGTCAAACAACTTTAGCACGGATGGCAGGAAAGCAAAACACTCCATTTGCACTTCATTTTACAACATTAGCCCATCATTTTTTGTTTTCTTCTTCCTTTCTTTCTCAGTCTTTCCTATCCCTTCTTCTCTTTAGTCTTTTCTCAGCGAAAGAAACCAGTAGTTGCTGCTTCTCTTTTGTGTCCGTTGTCAAAGACAAGAAGTCAAAAAGTCAAATAAAAAAGGAAGCTGACCCATGTGGCAGCAAGACAAAACAGTCCCTTTCTACTTCCTTTTAGCCCATCATCTTTTGTTTTCTTCTTCCTTTCTTTCTCTTTGTTTTCCGTTTCTTTATTTCTCCTTTCTTTTCTTGCTGGTTCAACGAGGAAAAGTACAACTTCAATTCTTCCATCAGTAGCCAATTGTTTAGAAGTGTTTTTGACTTTTTCCCTAGCATTCTTGCCCTCTCTTTCCCGTTGTTTTCGCTTCATTTTCTTTTTCCTTCAGAAGAAGCATGTTTGCAGATCTCATTTTGTTTTCATGTTCAGCTCTACTTTTTCTCCTTCGTCCCTCCCTCTCTGTTTCCATTCCTCTGTTTCTCTTTTTCTTCCTGGTTCGGACAAACAAAAGTACCAATTGATCTACTCCAACACTTGGTCAATAATTTGACCATCTTTTTCCCCAAATTATGGCTGCTCATCCATATCCCAATCGTGGTATTGTTCCACAAAGAGTCAATTGTGGCTGTCCATCCATATCCCCACCATGCGATTATTCCACAAAGAGTCAAGTATGAGGTATGATTTCTACCTATTACTAGAGATATAGGTTTGTCCTTTTGCCTTCCTTTTCATTTGCCAGTTCACAAATTATCGAGAGTGAGAAGAAAAATCTCTAACAACTCATCAATTTTGTGTTGTTATCTATTGTGTTCATGATGCCTAATACCATTGCTAGGGATATAGATTTCTCCTTTTGTTTTTATTTCTGTTGCCCACTTGGCAAATTATCGTCAGTGAAAGAAAAATTCCTAACAACTGATAGAGTTTGTGTCTTTATATACATTAGGAACACAAACACTGCTCACAAAAAAAATCAACGGTTCTTTCTCCTTTTGCTCTGCAACATTTCCGAGTAAAGGTAACTACTCATATTCTGTGCCTAATCATATTCTGTGCCTAATATTTTTCTGCACGAGTCTTGAAGAGATTGGATAATCTATATACTTTCTATTTTGGTTGCCAAATTTCTTCAGGGGTTTAATTGCACTTTGAAAGAATTGGTGCAGAAAAGCTTCTGATTTAGCGTTCACATATTTCAGTTGTAAGTTCGTTTGCTTTCAGTTATTACTTTTCGACTGAATTTTTTTCCCTTACTTTTTTTGTTATTAGTTTTAAGTTCCATTACGAGGATCAAGTCCATAGATTGTAAGTTCTCCTATTTTTTTCCTCCAATTCAACGAATGTGGTATTTTTGAGTGGTGGATAGGATGGGATAGAAGGTTGTGTAGGTGAAATGGATTTTGGTTGTTGATAGAGCAGAGGAATGGTCTGATACTTGGTAATTACTTGTATGCATGTTTTTGGGGTCTAAAGTCGTGGATTTGCAAGTTGGAC